>NW_024061131.1:497696-507696 GCF_016432855.1 Salvelinus namaycush
CAACAAAGAATCCATACCCAACAAATACAGGGGAAACCTACATACAATGGAAACACTGAAGCAATACAAACGCACCCTAAGAACAAAAAAGGAACAGCACATTAGAAATCAGCTGGATGGAATTGAGGAATCCATAGAATCAAACCACTTCTGGGAGAATTGGAATAAATTAAACAAACCTCATCATGAGGAGTTGGCTATCCAAAATGGGGATATGTGGAGAAATCACTTTGCAAACCTCTACAGCAATATAACAAAGAGCCCAGAACAAAAAGATATACAAGAAAAATTACAAATCCTTGAATTAGCAGTCAAAGACTATCAGAATCCTGTGGATAGCCCAATTACAGAAGAAGAATTATTGGAATTATTGGAAAAAATATGCAATCTCCAACCCAAAAAGGCCTGTGGTGCTGATGGGATTTTAAATGAAATGATCAAATATACAGACCACAAATTCAAATTGGCTATACTCAAACTCTTCAACATTATCCTCACTGCAGGTATTTTCCCCGATATTTGGAACCAGGGACTGATCACACCAATCTATAAAAATGGAGACAAATTTGACCCAAATAATTACAGAGGAATATGCGTTAACAGCAACTTGGGGAAAATTCTCTGCAGTATTATAAATAGCAGACTACATCATTTCCTTGACGAACACAACGTCCTGAGCAGAAGCCAGATTGGATTTCTAAAAAATTATCGTACAACAGACCACATTTTACACCCTCCACACTCTAATTGATAAACAAGTTAACCAAAACAAAGGCAAAATCTACTCGTGTTTTGTAGATTTCAAGAAAGCATTTGATTCAATTTGGCACGAAGGTCTTTTTTATAAACTAATAGAAAGTGGTATTGGAGGGAAAACATATGATTTTATTAAATCAATGTACACTAAAAACAAATGTGCGGTTAAAATTGGCAACAAGCAAACAGACTTCTTCTCTCAGGGGCGGGGAGTGAAACAGGGCTGCCCAATAAGTCCAACACTATTTAACATCTACATTAATGAATTGGCAAAAACATTAGAAGAATCGACAGCACCTGGTATCACCCTACACAACACTGAAATCAAGTGTCTGCTGTACGCAGATGACCTGGTGCTGGTGTCTCCCACTAAAGAGGGGTTACAGCAACACCTAGATCATCTTCACAGGTTCTGTCAGACTTGGGCTCTGACCGTTAACCTAAAAAAAACAAATATAATGATATTCCAAAAAAGGTCCGGAAATAAGGATGACAAATATAAATTCTATTTGGACACAGTTCTATTAGAACACACCAAAAACTACACATATCTAGGACTAAATATCAGCAACACAGGTAGCTTTCACATGGCTGTGAATGAGCTGAGAGACAAAGCAAGAAGAGCATTCTATACCATTAAAAGGAACATCAAAATTGAAATTCCAATTAGAATCTGGCTCAAAATTTTTCAATCAGTTATAGAACCAATTGCTCTATATGGCAGTGAAGTATGGGGTCCACTCTCTAATAATGAATTTACTAAATGGGACAAACATCCAATTGAAATATTGCATGCAGAGTTTTGCAAGACTGTATTGCAAGTACAAAGAAAAACTCCAAATAACGCATGTAGGGCAGAATTGGGCCAATATCCCCTCCTCATTCGAATAGAAAAAAGAGCCATCAAATTTTACAACCATCTAAAAACAAGTGACCCTAAAACATTCCATCACACAGCTCTACAATGTCAAGAGATGAAACCAGAGAAGAGTCCCCTCAGCCAGCTGGTTCTGAGGCTCAGTTCACCAACCCAAACCAACCCCATAGAGCCTCGGGACAGCCCTCAGAAAATCTGGCCCAACTAAATCATCACAAAACAAAAAGAAAAATATATAACCTATTGGAAAGACACCACAAAAAATCAAAGTAAACTTCAATGCTATTTGGCTCTAAACAGACAGTACATGGTGGCAGACTATCTGACCACTGTGACTGATAGAAAACTGAGGAAAACAGTGACTAGGTACAGACTCAGTGAGCACAGTCTGGCTATAGAGACCGGTCGTCACAGACAAACCTGGCTGCCCAGAGAGGACAGGCTGTGCTCACTCTGCTCCAGGGGAGAGGTAGAGACAGAAGTGCATTTCCTACTACACTGTGACAAATACTCAGACCTAAGAGCATATTTCTTTCCCAAAATTATAATTCAATACAAAGAATTTGAAACTATAAAAGATGAAGAAAAATTCAAATATTTGTTGGGTGAAAAGCCAAAATGTGCAGTTTTGGCAGCCAAATATGTGTCCTCCTGCCACAGCCTGAGGGACAGCCAGTGAAAAATGCAAAGTAATGTTGATAATATTTCCCATTTAGCTTAGTTTTGTTTTGTCTTTCGTACCAGGTCATGTGTCTTCTCAGTCATGTTGACACTGGTCTACTACTGTTGCTTTAATGTATTGTTGTTCTGATTAATATTGTTGTTGTAGCTGTTATTAATGGTAATCCCATGTCCACTACTACTATTATTATTACTGTTAGTCCCACCATTTATTTATATATAAATATATATATATTTTGTGTATATATATACATATATATTTTATTTAAATTTTTCGATATGTATACTTTGACAATGTAAGTAATAATAACTTGCCATGTCAATAAAGTCAATTGAATTGAATTGAGAGAGAGCAGGGGGAGAGAGAAGAGAGCAGAGAGGGCAGAGAGAGAGAGAGCAGAGAACGAGAGCAGAAAGAGAGAGAGAGCAGAGGGAGAGAGCAGAGAGAGAGAGAGCAGAGAGGGAGAGAGAGCAGAGAGGGCAGAGAGAGAGCAGAGAGCAGAAAGAGAGAGTAGGGAGAGAGCAGAGAGAACAGAGAGCAGAGAGAGGTAGCGCAGAGAGAGTAGAGAGAGAGAGAGCAGAAAGCAGGCTGAGAGAGCAGAGAAAGAGAGAGCAGAGGGGGAGAGAGAACAGAGAGAGAGAGCAGAGAGGGCAGAGAGAGAGAGCGCAGAGAGAGAGAGAGAGAGAGAGAAGAGAGAGGGCAGAGAGAGAAGAGGGAGCAGAGGGAGAGAGAACAGAGAGAGCAGAGAGAGAGAGCAAAAAGTGAGAGTAGAGAGAGAGAGAGCAGAAAGCAGGCTGAGAGATCAGAGAAAGAGAGAGCAGAGAGTGAGAGAGAGGACAGAGAGCAGAGAGAGAGCGAGAGAGCAGAGAACGAGAGCAGAGAAAAGAGAAAGAGCAGCAGAGCAGAGAACAGAGAGAGCAGAGAGGGAGAGAGAGCAGAGAGGGCAGAGAGAGAGCAGAGAGGGCAGAGAGAGCAGAGAGCAGAACGAGAGAGAGAGTAGGGAGAGAGCAGAGAGAGAGATGAGAGAGGGCAGAGAGATAAGAGGGCAGAGAGGGACCAGAGAGGTAGAGAGAACAGAGAGAGCCGAGAGAGAGAGCGCAGAGAGAGAGAGCAGAAAGAGAGAGTAGAGAGAAGAGAGAGAGCAGGGAGGGCAGAGAGAGAGAGCAGAGAGAAGAGAGAGGGAGAGAGTGATCAGAGAACAGAGAGAGAGCAGAGAGCAGGCTGAGAGAGCAGAGCGAGAGCAGAGAGAGAGCAGGAAGATTTGAGAACAGAGAGAGAGAGAGAGCAGAGAACAGAGAGAGCAGAGGGAGAGAGCAGAGTGAGAGAGAAGAGAGGGAGATAGAGCAGGGGGAGAGAGAGAGCAGAGAGAGAACAGAGAAAAGAGAGTGCTGACAGAGCAGAGAGCAGAGAGAGGAATAGAGAGCAGAGAGCAAGAGAGCAGAACAGAGTGCGAGAACAGAGAGCAGAGAGCGAGAGGGAGCAGAGAAAAGAGAGAACAGCAGAGCAGCGAGAGCAGACAGCAAGAGAGAGCAGAGAGCGGGCGCAGAGAGAAGAGAGAGGGCAGAGAGAGAAGAGAAAAGAGAGAGCAGAGCAGAGAGGGAGAGAGCAGAGTGAGTGAACTCTGTTGCTATAGTAACCCTGCATCACAACACTCTGTTGCTATAGTAACCCTGCATCACAACACTCTGTTGTACAAATTGTTTAATTCAATTTCACATATTTAATTGTTTGTATTTCATTTCATATTTGTTTCATGTTTCAACCAGTCGCAGGTTAACGTCAACCTGACAGAGGAAACGTAACATCAATAACCAAACTGTTTTCACAATTAACATGCTTTTCTTGTTTCAAGTGTGTTTTATTATGAAAAGTACAATATATCCTTGTATACTTGTACAACTATGGAGCGTTTGTCCATATATAATTATACAATTCGTTATTCAACATAAAGACAACAACAAATGATCACATTGGTATTTTAACGGTGTTATTGTCACAGGAAGACAGCATGTGTGTGTGTGTGTGTCCTGTGTGTGTTTGTCCAGTGTGTGTGTGTAGGTGTGTTTGTCGAATGTGTGTGTGTGTGTCCAGTGTGTGTGTGTGTGTGTGAGTCTAGTGTGTGTGTGTGTGTGTGTGTGTGTGTGTCCAGTGTGTCTGTGTGTATGTGTCCAGTGTGTGTGTGTGTGTGTGTGTGTGTGTGTCCAGTGTGTGTGTGTGTGTAAGTGTCCAGCGTGTGTGTGTGTGTGTGTGTGTCCAGCGTGTGTGTGTGTATGTGTCCAGTGTGTGTGTGTGTGTGTGTGTATGTGTCCAGTGTGTGTGTGTGTATGTGTCCAGTGTGTGTGTGTGTGTGTGTGTGTGTGTGTGTGTCCAGTGTGTGTGTGTGTGTAAGTGTCCAGTGTGTGTGTGTGTGTCCAGCGTGTGTGTGTGTATGTGTCCAGTGTGTGTAAGTGTCCAGTGTGTGTGTGTGTAAGTGTCCAGTGTGTGTGTGTGTGTGTGTCCAGTGTGTGTGTGTGTAAGTGTCCAGTGTGTGTGTGTGTGTCCAGCGTGTCTGTGTGTGTATCCAGTGTGTGTGTGTGTGTATCCAGTGTGTGTGTGTGTGTGTGTGTGTGTGTGTGTCCAGTGTGTGTGTGTGTGTCCAGTGTGTGTGTGTGTCCAGTGTGTCTGTGTGTGTATCCAGTGTGTGTGTGTGTGTGTATCCAGTGTGTGTGTGTGTGTGTCCAGTGTGTGTGTGTGTGTGTGTATGTGTGTGTGTGTGTGTCCAGCGTGTGTGTGTGTGTATGTGTCCAGCGTGTGTGTGTGTCCAGTGTGTGTGTGTGTGTCCAGTGTGTGTGTATGTGTCCAGCGTGTGTGTGTGTCCAGTGTGTGTGTATGTGTCCAGTGTGTGTGTGTGTGTGTCCAGTGTGTGTGTTTGTCCAGTGTGTGTGTGTGTCCAGTGTGTGTGTGTGTGTGTGTCCAGTGTGTGTGTGTGTATGTGTCCAGTGTGTGTGTGTGTGTGTGTCCAGTGTGTGTGTGTGTGTGTGTGTGTGTCCAGTGTGCGTGTGTGTCCAGTGTGTCTGTGTGTGTGTGTCCAGTGTGTGTGTGTGTGTGTGTATGTGTCCAGTGTGTGTGTGTGTGTGTGTGTATGTGTCCAGTGTGTGTGTGTGTGTATATGTGTCAAGTGTGTGTGTGTGTCCAGTGTGTGTGTGTGTCCAGTGTGTGTGTGTGTGTGTGTCCAGTGTGTGTGTATGTGTCCAGTGTGTGTGTGTGTATGTGTCCAGTGTGTGTGTGTGTGTGTGTGTCCAGTGTGTGTGTGTATGTGTCCAGTGTGTGTGTGTGTGTATGTGTCCAGTGTGTGTGTGTGTGTGTGTGTGTCCATTGTGTGTGTGTGTGTGTCCAGTGTGTCTGTGTGTGTCCAGTGTGTGTGTGTGTTTGTGTCCAGTGTGTGTGTGTGTATGTGTCAAGTGTGTGTGTGTGTGTGTACAGTGTGTGTGTGTGTGTGTGTGTGTGTGTGTGTACAGTGTGTGTGTGTACAGTGTGTGTGTGTCTGTCCAGTGTGTGTGTTTGTTTGTGTGTGTGTGTATCAGGTTATTATTTACAGGGACACTGAGGAGTCTTCATAAACCCTAAATCCTGGATAGAGGGGCTCAGTGAATGTGGAGGTGAATGTGTACAGGTGGGTCAGTGTGTCAGAGGAGGCTCTATAGAAGGACAGAGTGCCGGCTGGCCAGTCCAGATACACTCCTACTCTGTGGGGGCTGGAGGGGCGGACGCCTATGAGAGTGAGATTATTATTGTGCCGGGCAGAGTAACTGTTGTCAGAGCAGAACAGACTCCAGGACTTGCCATTGTTTCCAAGCCAACAGTCATTAACCCCTTCTTTCCTGTTGATTCCTTTATATGTCACTCCTATAACAGCCTCTCTCCCACTCCACTCTACCTCCCAGTAACAGCGCCCAGTCAGACCCTCTCTACACAGCACCTGTCCCCAGACCTCAAATCTCTCTGGGTGATCAGGATACGGCTGCTCCTCTGTCCTACATGTCACCTTTCTGTTCTCCTCAGACAGAGAGAGGTGTCTGTCTACTGTGTTTAGGTCCAGTGTGAGATCACAGACATCTGATGGATGAAACCAGACACAATATTAGAAATCATCATCATTCACATTAGAATGTTAACTCACTTTTCACTAATTCATTTAATGTAGATGTTTCTAGGTATCAAAAGGAGAAGTGAAGGTAACTTGAGACTTGTTGAATGATCATATGTTATACTGTATGGTAATATAAAACACACTTATTCCCATTAATTACACACACACACACACACACACACACACACACACACACACACACACACACACACACACACACACACACACACACACACACACACCTGTATGCACACTTATTCCCATTAATCACACACACACACACACACGAATGTGCCACACTCACCTGCATCAAGAACACAAACACACAGACACACACACACACACACCTGTATACATTAACACAAACCGTGTTGAACTGAAGCTGGAGACTCTGACCTCCCTTACTAACTTTAAGCACCAGCTCACAGATCACTGCACCTGTACATAGCCCATCTGTAAATAGCCCATCCAACTACCTCATCCCCATACTGTATTTATTTATCTTGCTCCTTTGCACCCCAGTATCTCTACTTGCACATTCATCTTCTGTACATCTACCATTACAGTGTTTAATTGCTATATTGTAATTACTTCACCACCATGGCATATTTATTGCCTTAACTCCCTTATCCTACCTCATTTTCACATACTGTATATAGACTTTTTTTATTGTGTTATTGACTGTATGTTTGTTAATTCCATGTATAACTCTGTGTTGTTGTTTGTGTCGAACTGCTTTGCTTTATCTTGGCCAGGTCGCAGTTGCAAATGAGAACTTATTCTCAACTTGCCAACCTGGTTAAATAAAGGTGAAATAAAATAAATACAAATAAAAAAATTACAAAAAATAAATAGAAAATGTAACACGAACACATAACCTGCGGTTGAAAATTAGCTGCCTAAACCGGCACTTTTACTAAAAAGTTAATTAATGTGTCCCTGTAAAAATAAAATAAACTCAAATCAAACACACAGACACACATTGTCAAAGCAACTCTTTGTAAACGTTGGTGTCCCTGATTTCTGTTTCTGTAGAACTACAGCTGATATTTAATATGACCAAGTAAGTAATGATGGTGGTCTTTGACTTTGACTTAACTTGAATTAAGACTTATTCTTAGTCATATTCTTCACAGCAGTCAACACTCACATTTTCTAAGTCCAGGTTTCATTGTGTTCTCTCCACCATGTTCCACACTGTAGCGGTAAGCAGAAGAACAGACAGTCATTGAGGGATACACCTGAACACACACACACACACACACACACACACACACACACACACACACACACACACACACACACACACACACACACACACACACACACACACACACACACACACACACACACACACACACACACACACACACACACACACACACACACACACACACACAGTCAGCATATAACTTTGTTCAAGTGGTGGTAAGAATGTTTGTCTTAACTAGCCTGATAAGTCAAACATGTCTGATTTGAACATGGACATAAACCCTCTACATACTTGAGTTTCTCCAGTCTGCAGTGTGGATCCCCCAGTCCAGCAGAGAGCAGTCTGACTCCTGAGTCTCCTGGGTGATTGTAGCTCAGGTCCAGCTCTCTCAGGTGTGAGGGGTTTGACCTCAGAGCTGAGACCAGAGAAGCACAGCCTTCCTCTGTGACTAAACAGCCTGACAGCCTGCAAAGAGTCAAATCATATTAAAATCACACTGCTATTCTTTGGTCGTTTAAAGTGGCAGTATAATTTTTTCAAAATATTCATGTCACACCCTGATCTGTTTCACCTGTCTTGTGATTGTCTCCACCACCTCCAGGTGTCACTTATTTCCCTGGTGTATATATCCCTGTGTTTCCCTGGTGTATATATCCCTGCGTTTCCCTGGTGTATATATCCCTGTGTTTCCCTGGTGTATATATCCCTGTGTTTCCCTGATGAATATATCGCTGTGTTTCCCTGGTGTATTTATCCCTGTGTTTCCCTGGTGTATATATCCCTGTGTTTCCCTGGTGTATATATCCCTGTTTACCTGGTGTATATATCCCTGTGTTTCTCTGGTGTATATATCCCTGTTTACCTGGTGTATATATCCCTGTGTTTCTCTGGTGTATATATCCCTGTGTTTCCCTGGTGTATTTATCCCTGTGTTTCCCTGGTGTATTTATCCCTGTTTACCTGGTGTATATATCCCTGTGTTTCCCTGGCGTATATATCCCTGTGTTTCCCTGGTGTATAGATCCCTGGTGTATATATCCCTGTGTTTCCCTGGTGTATATATCCCTGTGTTTCCCTGGTGTATATATCCCTGTGTTTCCCTGGTGTATATATCCCTGTGTTCCCCTGGTGTATATATCCCTGTGTTTCCCTGGTGTATATATCCCTGTGTTTCCCTGGTGTCTATATCCCTGTGTTTCCCTGGTGTATAGATCCCTGGTGTATATATCCCTGTGTTTCCCTGGTGTATATATCCCTGTGTTTCCCTGGTGTATATATCCCTGTGTTTCCCTGGTGTATATATCCCTGTGTTTCCCTGGTGTATATATCCCTGTGTTTCCCTGGTGTATATATCCCTGTGTTTCCCTGGTGTATATATCCCTGTGTTTCCAGTCTCTCTGTGACAGTTCGTCTTGTACTTTTTTCAAGTCAACCAGCGCCTTCTTCTATTCTCTTTTGCTAGCCTTCCAGGTTTTTGACCTTTGCCTGTTTTTTGGACTCCGTACTCGCCTGCCTGACCATTCTGCCTGACCTCGAGCCACTCTGTACTTCCTGGACTTGGAACTGGTTTTGATCTTTTGCCTGTCCACAACCATATGAGGTGACAGTATATAATGTCACCTTTTATTTGAGGGTATTTTAATACATATCTGTTTCACCATTTAGAAAAATAAAAACACCTTATGTATCTAGTCCTCCTATTTGAAGAAGTCATAAGAATTCTGACCAATTAACTTATATTGTATTAAAGTAGTCAAAAGTTTAGTATTTGGTCCCATATTCTTTGAATACAATGACTACATCAAGCCTGTGACTGCCATGATTGAGAAAGATCATGAATGAATCATGAATAATAATCAGTTTGAGAGTTACAAAACATACTAATCTCTCACCATTAACCTCAAATAAAAGGTGACTTTATATACTGTCACCTAATATGAAACATTCTATCTCAAATCCAAAATGCTGGAGCATAACACCAAATGTAAAACTGTAAGCTTCACTGTCCAAACACATATGGTGTGGACTATGTGTGTCTGGTAAACACATGTGGATCTGGTGAACAGTTATCACTTGTTGACCAACTACAGGAATACTGACCTCAGAGTCTCCAGTTTACAGTGGGTATTCCCCAGTCCAGCAGAGAGCAGCTTCACTCCTGAATCCTTCAGGTCATTGTTACTCAGATCCAGCTCTCTCAGGTGTGAGGGGTTTGACCTCAGAGCTGAGACCAGAGAAGCACAGCCTTCCTCTGTGACTCGACAGCCTGACAGCCTGACAAAGAGATCATCATGACTTCACAAACACACTGTTAATTTAACACCAGTAGTGTAGAAGGACAAT
>NW_024061131.1:512696-603087 GCF_016432855.1 Salvelinus namaycush
ATTGGGGTCAAATTTGTCTCCACTTTTGTGGATTGGGGTGATCAGTCCTTGGTTCCAAATATTGGGGAAGATGCCAGAGCTAAGGACGATGTTAAAGAGTTTTAGTATAGCCAATAGGAATTTGTTGTCTGTATATTTGATCATTTCATTAAGGATACCATCAACACCACAGGCCTTTTTGGGTTGGAGGGTTTTTATTTTGTCCTGTAACTCATTCAAGGTAATTGGAGAATCCAGTGGGTTCTGGTAGTCTTTAATAGTTGATTCTAGGATTTGTATTTGATCATGTATATGTTTTTGCTCTTTATTCTTTGTTATAGAGCCAAAAAGATTGGAGAAGTGGTTTACCCATACATCTCCATTTTGGATAGATAATTCTTCGTGTTGTTGTTTGTTTAGTGTTTTCCAATTTTCCCAGAAATGGTTAGAGTCTATGGATTCTTCAATTACATTGAGCTGATTTCTGACGTGCTGTTCCTTTTTTTTCCGTAGTGTATTTCTGTATTGTTTTAGTGATTCACCATAGTGAAGGCGTAGACTCAGGTTTTCCGGGTCTCTATGTTTTTGGTTGGACAGGTTTCTCAATTTCTTTCTTAGATTTTTGCATTCTTCATCAAACCATTTGTCATTGTTGTTCATTTTCTTCGGTTTTCTATTTGAGATTTTTTGATTTGATAGGGAAGCTGAGAGGTCAAATATACTGTTAAGATTTTCTACTGCCAAGTTTACACCTTCACTATTGCAGTGGAATGTTTTACCCAGGAAATTGTCTAAAAGGGATTGAATTTGTTGTTGCCTAATTGTTTTTTGGTAGGTTTCCAAACTGCATTCCTTCCATCTATAGCATTTCTTAATGTTACTCAGTTCCTTTGGCTTTGATGCCTCATGATTGAGTATTGCTCTGTTCAAGTAGACTGTGATTTTGCTGTGGTCTGATAGGGGTGTCAGTGGGCTGACTGTGAATGCTCTGAGAGACTCTGGGTTGAGGTCAGTGATAAAGTAGTCTACAGTGCTACTGCCAAGAGATGAGCTATAGGTGTACCTACCATAGGAGTCCCCTCGAAGCCTACCATTGACTATGTACATACCCAGCGTGCGACAGAGCTGCAGGAGTTGTGACCCGTTTTTGTTGGTTATGTCGTCATAGTTTTGCCTAGGGGGGCATCTCTCTCTCTCTCTCTCTCTCTCTCTCTCTCTCTCTCTCTCTCTCTCTCTCTCTCTCTCTGTCTCTCTCTCTCTCTCTGTCTCTCTCTCTGTCTCTGTCTCTCTCTGTCTGTGGCTCTTTCTGTCTGTGGCTCTCTCTGTCTGTGGCTCTCTCTGTCTGTGGCTCTCTCTGTCTGTGGCTCTCTCTGTCTGTGGCTCTTTCTGTCTGTGGCTCTCTTCGGTCTCTAAATAAATCAGTACAACACATCCCTGCTGCTACTTGATGAGGTCACTAGTTTGTGTTAAGGCTTCTACAATATCATTGAGTTACACAGCTACTTTAGCTGTACTTTAGCTACAGCTTTTACATGTTATAAAACAGCATTCAACATGAGGTAGACAGCTCTTACATTTCTCCAGTGTGTCAGCAAGCTCCTTCTGGTTCATTTTCCTCAGGACGTGCAGTGTGATCTTCAGAGCCCCCTCTCTGGCACTGCTCTCCTGCTTATCATCTTCAGCATCCACCACTTCCTTATCCTGCTTCTGACTCTCAAAGCCTTCTGGGAGTTCTGGACTAAGATTCCTCTTGAACATCTTCAGCTCGTTCTTCACAAATGTCATAATTTTCTCTTCAAGCAACTGAAATAAATAAAGTAAATAAGTTAAGCAAGAGACAAAATGCTTTCTCATCAACACATTAATGAATGATTGACAGGTCAACTTTACTTGAGGTAAACAAAAACAAATGTACATAACAGGACCACATACACTGAATATGGAGGCCAGGTCTGTTTGATGACTCTGGGAAGACTGACCACTGAGAATCTCTGACTCTGATCTCTCCTGTTGGTTTCTGTGGACAAACATGAGTTTACATCTCCTCATCCAGGGAGCACACACACACACACACACACACACACACACACACACACACACACACACACACACACACACACACACACACACACACACACACACACACACACACACACACACACACACACACACACACACGGAGGGAATGTTGTGTTTGTTTAATATTGTTTAGGACTATGCAAATGGACATAAGGATTAGACTATGGATTATGAAAACAACAAAAACAAATGTGAAAATGGGAGAGTAGAAATGACTAGAGACAGTGTTGTTTAACTCACTGACCATGACCCATGAGTTCTTCTTACCTTTGTTCAGTAGAAAAGTCTCCCTCTCTAAACCATATAGGTTGACTCATAGACCAGTCACTCTTCATGGACACACAGCTGGGTACAGGGGAGGCTGGTCTCTCCTGCTTGATTGGGCTTCAACACAACAGAGACAAACATTACATCACTCATCTACTCTGAGCTCAGATGGGGAAACATAAGAAGAGTTTCATTCCAAAAAGCTATATATCCATTTTCAGAAATGTTGGTCAATTATATTTTATTGTTTAAAGAAAGTCTTTATAAAGGCTTCTAAAGTGTTTAATTTCCACTTCAAAATGTCAAACTTGATTTGATGAAAAATGGATCAGCCCCTACCAAAAATATCCCTTAATTATATTCCACATAAAAATTCACATTTGTTGTTATTTTCCTGCTGTGAGAAACTGGGTCAAATTAATAGATGGAGGGGGCCTCCCGGGTGGCGCAGTGGTCTAGGACACTGCATCGCAGTGCTAGCTGCGCCACCAGAGTCTCTGGGTTCGCGCCCAGGCTCTGTCGCAGCCGGCCGCGACCGGGAGGTCCGTGGGGCGACGCACAATTGGCCTAGCGTCGTCCGGGTTAGGGAGGGTTTGGCCGGTAGGGATATCCTTGTCTCATCGCGCTCCAGCGACTCCTGTGGCGGGCCGGGCGCAGTGTGCGCAAAACCAAGGTCGCCAGGTGCACGGTGTTTCCTCCGACACATTGGTGCGGCTGGCTTCCGGGTTGGAGGCGCGCTGTGTTAAGAAGCAGTGCAGCTTGGTTGGGTTGTGCTTCGGAGGACGCATGGCTTTCGACCTTCGTCTCTCCCGAGCCCGTACGGGAGTTGTAGCGATGAGACAAGATAGTTACTAGCGATTGGATACCACGAAAATTGGGGAGAAAAGTGGATAAAATAAAAAATAAAATAATAGATGGCATCTGTAAGTGCATTCATCTTTAGGTATCTAGGTGGGACAATCACATATCACAGTCAGATATACAGGATACCAACATTACATTCCTGTTAAACAATGGATATATAGATATCTAGGTGGATATATAGATATCTAGGTGGATATATAGATATCTAGGTGGATATATAGATATCTAGGTGGATATATAGATATCTAGGTGGATATATAGATATCTAGGTGGATATATAGATATCTAGGTGGATATATAGATATATAGGTGGATGTATAGATATCTAGGTGGATGTATAGATATCTAGGTGGATGTATAGATATCTAGGTGGATGTATAGATATCTAGGTGGATATATAGATATCTAGGTGGATATATAGATATCTAGGTGGATATATAGATATCTAGGTGGATATATAGATATCTAGGTGGATATATAGATATCTAGGTGGATATATAGATATCTAGGTGGATATATAGATATCTAGGTGGATATATAGATATCTAGGTGGATATATAGATATCTAGGTGGACTGCAACTGAAATCTAGGACAGTTATATAGAATGTACCCATAAGCAATCATTTCTGATTTAAAAAACTTTTAGAACATACATTCTTAAACAATATTGTCAGCTCACCTCTTAGTTTTGGTGTCATGTTCCCCAGAGAGATGCATTTTAGAGGCAGGGCCCCCCTCCTCTCTCTCTCCAGAGAGACTCATTTTAGAGCACTGACCCCTAAACAGAGATCCAGCATGTTGGTTGTGGTTAACACAGTGACAACTAAACAGAGATCCAACATGTTGGTTGTGGTTAACACAGTGACCCCTAAACAGAGATCCAGCATGTTGGTTGTGGTTAACACAGTGACAACTAAACAGAGATCCAGCATGTTGGTTGTGGTTAACACAGTGACAACTAAACAGAGATCCAACATGTTGGTTGTGGTTAACACAGTGACAACTAAACAGAGATCCAACATGTTGGTTGTGGTTAACACAGTGACAACTAAACAGAGATCCAGCATGTTGGTTGTGGTTAACACAGTGACAACTAAACAGAGATCCAGCATGTTGGTTGTGGTTAACACAGTGACAACTAAACAGAGATCCAGCATGTTGGTTGTGGTTAACACAGTGACAACTAAACAGAGATCCAGCATGTTGGTTGTGGTTAACACAGTGACAACTAAACAGAGATCCAGCATGTTGGTTGTGGTTAACACAGTGAAAACTAAACAGAGATCCAACATGTTGGTTGTGGTTAACACAGTGACAACTAAACAGAGATCCAACATGTTGGTTGTGGTTAACACAGTGACAACTAAACAGAGATCCAACATGTTGGTTGTGGTTAACACAGTGACAACTAAACAGAGATCCAACATGTTGGTTGTGGTTAACACAGTGACAACTAAACAGAGATCCAACATGTTGGTTGTGGTTAACACAGTGACAACTAAACAGAGATCCAGCATGTTGGTTGTGGTTAACACAGTGACAACTAAACAGAGATCCAACATGTTGGTTGTGGTTAACACAGTGACAACTAAACAGAGATCCAACATGTTGGTTGTGGTTAACACAGTGACAACTAAACAGAGATCCAACATGTTGGTTGTGGTTAACACAGTGACAACTAAACAGAGATCCAACATGTTGGTTGTGGTTAACACAGTGACAACTAAACAGAGATCCAACATGTTGGTTGTGGTTAACACAGTGACAACTAAACAGAGATCCAACATGTTGGTTGTGGTTAACACAGTGACAACTAAACAGAGATCCAACATGTTGGTTGTGGTTAACACAGTGACAACTAAACAGAGATCCAGCATGTTGGTTGTGGTTAACACAGTGACAACTAAACAGAGATCCAACATGTTGGTTGTGGTTAACACAGTGACAACTAAACAGAGATCCAACATGTTGGTTGTGGTTAACACAGTGACAACTAAACAGAGATCCAACATGTTGGTTGTGGTTAACACAGTGACAACTAAACAGAGATCCAACATGTTGGTTGTGGTTAACACAGTGACAACTAAACAGAGATCCAGCATGTTGGTTGTGGTTAACACAGTGACAACTAAACAGAGATCCAACATGTTGGTTGTGGTTAACACAGTGACAACTAAACAGAGATCCAGCGTGTTGGTTGTGGTTAACACAGTGACAACTAAACAGAGATCCAGCATGTTGGTTGTGGTTAACACAGTGAAAACTAAACAGAGATCCAGCATGTTGGTTGTGGTTAACACAGTGACAACTAAACAGAGATCCAGCATGTTGGTTGTGGTTAACACAGTGACAACTAAACAGAGATCCAGCATGTTGGTTGTGGTTAACACAGTGACAACTAAACAGAGATCCAACATGTTGGTTGTGGTTAACACAGTGACAACTAAACAGAGATCCAACATGTTGGTTGTGGTTAACACAGTGACAACTAAACAGAGATCCAACATGTTGGTTGTGGTTAACACAGTGACAACTAAACAGAGATCCAGCATGTTGGTTGTGGTTAACACAGTGACAACTAAACAGAGATCCAGCATGTTGGTTGTGGTTAACACAGTGACAACTAAACAGAGATCCAGCATGTTGGTTGTGGTTAACACAGTGACAACTAAACAGAGATCCAACATGTTGGTTGTGGTTAACACAGTGACAACTAAACAGAGATCCAACATGTTGGTTAACACAGTGACAACTAAACAGAGATCCAGCATGTTGGTTGTGGTTAACACAGTGATAACTAAACAGAGATCCAACATGTTGGTTAACACAGTGACAACTAAACAGAGATCCAACATGTTGGTTGTGGTTAACACAGTGACAACTAAACAGAGATCCAGCATGTTGGTTGTGGTTAACACAGTGACAACTAAACAGAGATCCAGCATGTTGGTTGTGGTTAACACAGTAACAACTAATTATTGAAGATCCATTGTTATATTTTATTCATTATTTCTTAGAAATAAAACATTTACTAACAGACACATCCAAACAGTCAGGTGATTTAATGCATCACATCAACATGTAGTTGTGATTTATATTTTTCACCTTTTATCCATCTAGTGGAACTAATAACAACATAACATTAATAATATTAATGTCTCACTTTCTCTTAATAATTTCTCTCATTCTAGTGTGTTGCTTTGTTCAACAGGTCTGATATTATTCTGCTGTTACTGAATTCAGTTCATAATAACTATGTTAAGTCTGTTCAGTGGTTTCATACCAAACTACACAGGAAGCAGGAGCTCATTGTAATTTAGAAAACAACACATTTTCAGATATTCTGAAATACGATTTTCAACTTAAACATAAAAAATATACAAATTGTAAAATAATCACAATATACGAATATAGGAACAATATGTTATTGAAATTGACTTGCCTACGCCCAGTTAGCGCCATTTTGTATGATTGAACTGTCACGTAGCTGTCCCAGGTGAAATGGACTGTTAGATCTGAGTGTTTACTGTCATTCACTATACTAAATTAACACCATACATTTAATTTCTCTACACACTTTACAATATTACCTGGGAAGATTCTTACCTTGTAGCCTGAATTCACAACCAGAACATGTCAAGTCATTGAGATATTTTCCGTTGTGCTGAGAGAGCACCTTCCTGATGACAAGTGTCTCTGTATCTGTGTTCCAGGTACAGTTGATCTTTGGATGCAATAATATCTGGTCAAAGTCTAGTGACACAACACCATAGTATATCAGAAACAGAACAGCAGTTTAACCTTTGGCCAGTAAAGGCCATGGAATACTATAAAACAGGGTTTGTCAACTAGGTTGGGCTTCGGGACAATTTATTTTCTGAGTAAAAGTTGTCGGGCCAGAACATAATTAGCATATAATATTAGCACAATGAAAAGGCTGAATTAATGAATAGGCTGAATTAATGAATAGGTCTACACTACAAATGTAACAACATTTTAACACAGTTGATTAGTACATAATACATTCAGTGACAATAAATAATTTAGATCTTATTAAGTTAATAAAATCAGCAAAATCTCTATTAAATTATAATTCTTTGTTTATTTCTCTGTGCGTTGATTGGTGGGGAAAAACAGCTCTAGTCCACACTACTTTTTTTAACGTCAACATTCGTTCAGAACAATTAGCTTGATAGTGTTAGATGGAGCAGCACAGGGGAACCCAAGAGCAGACTCAGACCAGGAAACTGATAGTGTTAGGTGGAGCAGCACAGGGGAACCTAAGAGCAGACTCAGACCAGGAAACTGATAGTGTTAGGAGGAGCAGCACAGGGGAACCCAAGAGCAGACTCAGACCAGGAAACTGATAGTGTTAGTTGGAGCAGCACAGGAGAACCCAAGAGCAGACTCAGACCAGGAAACTGATAGTGTTAGGTGGAGCAGCACAGGGGAACCCAAGAGCAGACTCAGACCAGGAAACTGATAGTGTTAGGTGGAGGGGAACCCAAGAGCAGACTCAGACCAGGAAACTGATAGTGTTAGGAGGAGGGGAACCCAAGAGCAGACTCAGACCAGGAAACTGATAGTGTTAGGTGGAGCAGCACAGGGGAACCCAAGAGCAGACTCAGACCAGGAAAATGATAGTGTTAGGTGGAGCAGCACAGGGAACCCAAGAGCAGACTCAGACCAGGAAACTGATAGTGTTAGGTGGAGGGGAACCCAAGAGCAGACTCAGACCAGGAAACTGATAGTGTTAGGTGGAGCAGCACAGGGGAACCCAAGAGCAGACTCAGACCAGGAAACTGATAGTGTTAGGTGGAGCAGCACAGGGGAACCCAAGAGCAGACTCAGACCAGGAAACTGATAGTGTTAGGTGGAGCAGCACAGGGGAACCCAAGAGCAGACTCAGACCAGGAAACTGATAGTGTTAGGTGGAGCAGCACAGAGGAACCCAAGAGCAGACTCAGACCAGGAAACTGATAGTGTTAGGTGGAGGGGAACCCAAGAGCAGACTCAGACCAGGAAACTGATAGTGTTAGGTGGAGGGGAACCCAAGAGCAGACTCAGACCAGGAAACTGATAGTGTTAGGTGGAGCAGCACAGGGGAACCCAAGAGCAGACTCAGACCAGGAAACTGATAGTGTTAGTTGGAGCAGCACAGGGGAACCCAAGAGCAGACTCAGACCAGGAAACTGATAGTGTTAGGTGGAGGGGAACCCAAGAGCAGACTCAGACCAGGAAACTGATAGTGTTAGGTGGAGCAGCACAGGGGAACCCAAGAGCAGACTCAGACCAGGAAACTGATAGTGTTAGGTGGAGCAGCACAGGGGAACCCAAGAGCAGACTCAGACCAGGAAACTGGATGTATAAACCAAAATATGTATTGCCAAACAGGGAGAGATGGAGTGCAGGCCAGAGGAAGCTCGGGTGGGTTGTAGGAAACCAGATGTGGAGGCTGAGGTTGGAGTGAGCTGGGTTGAGACACGGTAAACAGGTCCGGAGAGAAATCCAAGGGAGTGATGGTGAGCTGAATCCAGAACAGGGTAGCAGGGTGGTGAGATGTGGAACAGGAGACTGGGACCAGAGTCAGACTGGCAAAACTGCAGTGAGAGGATAAACAGCGTCAGGCAGGGAAACAGGCACAGCAGGGTAACAGGATCTTGAATAATCATAAATAGCTAGAAGCGTAAACTGTCTGAGCAGAGATTACGATCTGGCAGAATGGAAGTGGCAGGACTGAGTATTTGTAGAGGTCTTGATTATGGAACGGGTTGCAGCTGGTGGGGATCTGCTCTGACTCCAGCACACCTGTCTCCAACCACACAATCACACAGAGAGGGAGAGGGAGAGAGAGAGAGAGAGAGAGTGTGTACTGGGGGAGTGGCTGCAGGTCAAGAAGACACCGGATGAACACAAGAGGGCGTAGCAGGAGCAGATGTGACAGATAGCAAGAGAACATGTCACTCTCAAAAAGTAGCAAAAGAAAGGTGGATAAAGAAAATCGAAGTTTCAGGGAAGAACGGACAGTGAGATATGCATTCATCTAACCATCTATCTCCACTGCCAAGCCAGTGTGTCTTGTTTGCAATGAAAATATCACTGTTTTCAAATAATTCAATCTCAGTCTGCATTATGAATCTAAGCATGATACTTTCAAAGTGGACTTCCCGCCCTAGACAGAGGCCTTCCCGCCCCAGACAGTGGCCTTCCCGCCCCAGACAGAGGCCTTCCCGCCTCAGACAGAGGCCTTCCCGCCCCAGACAGAGGCCAGACGCAGAAAAATGTAATCCTTAACTACAAGCTGCAAACACGGCAGTAGAATCGTCCTTCGTGGCCTGACCCAACAACAGAAGGTCACAGGGCAGTAGAATCCTCCTTCGAGGCCTGACCCAACAACAGAAGGTCACACGGCAGTAGAATCCTCCTTCGTGGCCTGACCCAACAACAGAAGGTCACACGGCAGTAGAATCCTCCTTCGTGGCCTGACCCAACAACAGAAGGTCACACGGCAGTAGAATCCTCCTTCGTGGCCTGACCCAACGACAGAAGGTCACACGGCAGTAGAATCCTCCTTCGTGGCCTGACCCAACATCAGAAGGTCACACGGCAGTAGAATCCTCCTCCGTGGCCTGACCCAACAACAGAAGGTCACACGGCAGTAGAATCCTCCTTCGTGGCCTGACCCAACAACAGAAGGTCACACGGCAGTAGAATCCTCCTTCTTGGCCTGACCCAACAACAGAAGGTCACATGGCAGTAGAATCCTCCTTCGTGGCCTGACCCAACAACAGAAGGTCACACGGCAGTAGAATCCTCCTTCGTGGCCTGACCCAACAACAGAAGGTCACACGGCAGTAGAATCCTCCTTCGTGGCCTGACCCAACAACAGAAGGTCCAAGTGCTTCCTAAAAGCATCCTGCGTTCTAACCAATCACAACATGCCCTTCACAGACACAGAGCTATTTAAAAAGTACATGGTGACAGTTTTGGAGGAATTGGCTACAGACAAGTCTATGGATAGCATCATTGCGTCTGTCAAACAGGTGCCCCTGTCTGTGTCAACAGCCAGACGTCGTGTCCGTGCTCTGATGGATGATGTGCATAGGATTGTTCTGGAAGGGCTCAGTCAGGCTGAGCATTTTCCCTGGCTATTGATATTATATATTCCAAGATGGCATAGCAGTTCAGACGTCATTTTGTCCTCGTATTGTCGTGTCCTGTATATATTTATATTTACACCTTTCTTCGCATATCTTTTATATATTTTATTATCCAAGAACTCAACTACAAAAAGCTTTCCTGCAACCCGCCTCACCAATTACAAAAAAAAGTATTATTTACCTAAAATCTGAAAATCCACAATAGAAGCTAGCCAGAAGCTAACCAGAAGCTAGCCAGAAGCTAGCCAGAAGCTAACCAGAAGCTAGCCAGAAGCTAACCAGAAGCTAGCCAGAAGCTAGCCAGAAGCTAGCCAGAAGCTAACCAGAAGCTAGCCAGAAACTAGCCAGAAGCTAGCCAGAAGCTAACCTGAAGCTACCCAGAAGTTAGCCGGTTTACTGGCTAACGTTAGTATTTCAGCTAACCACGTTTTGTGGTCATCAGCTATTCCTTTAGCTCGATAATCTATCGGCACTTTTGTACAACGCGTCTCAGACCAGAACATACCGGACCTATTTTTCTCAATATCCCCGGATTTCAACCGCTAGCTCTGGACATTTACACCTTGATTTCGCAGCTAGCTAGCTGCAAACCGTGTGACTATTGGCTTACGTCGATCCCGGAGCAAACTTAAATTATTCCGGAGCTAGCCAGCTGAAGAGTTCCATCAGCCATTCCTGGGCTACAATCACCTATCCGGACCCGTTTTTTTATTTATTTTTTTACTACAAATGGTCACACGGCAGTAGAATCCACGGCAGTAGAATCCTCCTTCGTGGCCTGACCCAACAACAGAAGGTCACACGGCAGTAGAATCCTCCTTCGTGGCCTGACCCAACAACAGAAGGTCACACGGCAGTAGAATCCTCCTTCGTGGCCTGACCCAACAACAGAAGGTCACGCGGCAGTAGAATCCTCCTTCGTGGCCTGACCCAACAACAGAAGGTCACACGGCAGCAGAATCCTCCTTCGTGGCCTGACCCAGCAACAGAAGGTCACACGGCAGTAGAATCCTCCTTCGTGGCCTGACCCAACAACAGAAGGTCACACGGCAGTAGAATCCTCCTTCGTGGCCTGACCCAACAACAGAAGGTCACACGGCAGTAGGATCCTCCTTCGTGGCCTGACCCAACAACAGAAGATCACACGGCAGTAGAATCCTCCTTCGTGGCCTGACCCAACAACAGAAGGTCACACGGCAGTAGAATCCTCCTTCGTGGCCTGACCCAACAACAGAAGGTCACAAGTGCCTTCCTAAAAGCATCCTGGGTTCTAACCAAACACAACATGCCCTTCACAGACGCAGAGCTGTTTAAAAAGTGCATGGTGACAGTTTTGGAGGAATTGGCTACAGACAGGTATATGGATGGCATCATTGTGTCTGTCAAACAGGTGCCCCTGTCTGCATCAACAGCCGGACACCGTGTCCGTGCTCTGGTGGATGACGTGCATAGGATTGTTCTGGAGGAGCTCAGTCAGGCTGAGCATTTTCCCTTGCTATTGATGAGAGAACTGTTGTTCCCCTGGCTATTGATGAGAGAACTGTTGTTCCCCTGGCTATTGATGAGAGAACTGTTGTTCCCCTGGCTATTGATGAGAGAACTGTTGTTCCCCTGGCTATTGATGAGAGAACTGTTGTTCCCCTGGCTATTGATGAGAGAACTGTTGTTCCCCTGGCTATTGATGAGAGAACTGTTGTTCCCCTGGCTATTGATGAGAGAACTGTTGTTCCCCTGGCTATTGATGAGAGAACTGTTGTTCCCCTGGCTGTTGATGAGAGAACTGTTGTTCCCCTGGCTATTGATGAGAGAACTGTTGTTCCCCTGGCTATTGATTAGAGAACTGTTGTTCCCCTGGCTATTGATGAGAGAACTGTTGTTCCCCTGGCTATTGATGAGAGAACTGTTGTTCCCCTGGCTATTGAGGAGAGAACTGTTGTTCCCCTGGCTATTGATGAGAGAACTGTTGTTCCCCTGGCTATTGATGAGAGAACTGTTGTTCCCCTGGCTATTGAGGAGAGAACTGTTGTTCCCCTGGCTATTGATGAGAGAACTGTTGTTCCCCTGGCTATTGATGAGAGAACTGTTGTTCCCCTGACTATTGATGAGAGAACTGTTGTTCCCCTGGCTATTGATGAGAGAACTGTTGTTCCCCTGGCTATTGATGAGAGAACTGTTGTTCCCCTGGCTATTGATGAGAGAACTGTTGTTCCCCTGGCTATTGATGAGAGAACTGTTGTTCCCCTGGCTATTGATGAGAGAACTGTTGTTCCCCTGGCTATTGATGAGAGAACTGTTGTTCCCCTGGCTATTGATGAGAGAACTGTTGTTCCCCTGGCTATTGATGAGAGAACTGTTGTTCCCCTGGCTATTGATGAGAGAACTGTTGTTCCCCTGGCTATTGATGAGAGAACTGTTATTCCCCTGGCTATTGATGAGAGAACTGTTGTTCCCCTGGCTATTGATGAGAGAACTGTTGTTCCCCTGGCTATTGATGAGAGAACTGTTGTTCCCCTGGCTATTGATGAGAGAACTGTTGTTCCCCTGGCTATTGATGAGAGAACTGTTGTTCCCCTGGCTATTGATGAGAGAACTGTTGTTCCCCTGGCTATTGATGAGAGAACTGTTGTTCCCCTGGCTATTGATGAGAGAACTGTTGTTCCCCTGGCTATTGATGAGAGTACTGTTGTTCCCCTGGCTATTGATGAGAGGACTGACAACACCGATGTAGCACAGTTGTGTGTTTATGTCCGTTATTTTCATGGAAATGACTTTAAAGAAGAGCTACTGGCACTGATTCCCCTGGAAGGACACACCACAGGGGCCTGGTCAGCAGGTTGAAGGAGATCACCCCACAAATGAATGGCTTGCATTGTCTCATCCATCAGAGTGTGCTGTGTACCAGACTAAACATGGTCTACATTGTCTCATCCATCAGAGTGTGCTGTGTACCAGACTAAACATGGTTTACATTGTCTCATCCATCAGAGTGTGCTGTGTACCAGACTAAACATGGTCTACATTGTCTCATCCATCAGAGTGTGCTGTGTACCAGACTAAACATGGTTTACATTGTCTCATCCATCAGAGTGTGCTGTGTGTCAGACTAAACATGGTTTACATTGTCTCATCCGTCAGTGTGTGCTTTGTGTCAGACTAAACGCTGAGCTAAAAGATGTGATGGATAAAGTCATGCGCATAATCAATTTTGTCAGGGGGACATCAATCAACACAACACCGTCTTTTCCACAAGCTGGTGACAGAATCAGAGGAGGCCATCCAGGATGATCTCCTGCTTCACAACAACGTGCGCTGGCTGAGTAAAGGAAAAGCAAGCTGGTGCCAGAATCAGAGGAGGCCATCAGGATGATCTCCTGCTTCACAACAACGTGCGCTGGCTGAGTAAAGGAAAAGCAAGCTGGTGACAGAATCAGAGGAGGCCATCCAGGATGATCTCCTGCTTCACCACAACGTGCGCTGGCTGAGTAAAGGAAAAGCTCCAGAGCCATTCTGTCAGCTGCATGACCAGGTTGTGGGATTTGTCAGAAAAAGCTAAATGAGGGCAGCAGCTGACCACCTTCGTATTCTGGAAATGTAGGAATTCCTCTCAGATGTTGCATTTTGGAGAGATTCTGTAACTTAAACAGGTTAAATCTGCAGTTACAAGGAAGAGTGAAAACAATTGTTGACTTGAGGCCTTTACTAGGAAGCTTGACTTGTTCAAAATGGACTCTGGAAGGCTACTGCTCTTCAGCACACTGAAGAACGACAGGCAGAGGGACCAGACAACTTCTCCTCCAAATCTGAAGGCTACAGCATGCCCAACGATATCATTTCATTTTAATGTGATATTCTCACAGTCCGCCCTGGTGGATAATTCTCCTCCCTTGCTAAGAAAACGGTACCCTCGCTGGATAAGGCCGCAATTGTTCTGTCGTTAAAGGATCAGGTTATCAGGATCAGGTTATCAGGATCAGGTTATCAGGATCAGGTTATCAGGATCAGAGCTGTTGATAACTAATGATATCTAGTACAGTACAGGTATAATAACTAATAATATCTAGTACAGTACAGGTAAATTAACTAATAATATCTAGTACAGTACAGGTAAATTAACTAATAATATCTAGTACAGTACAGGTATAATAACTAATAATATCTAGTACATTACAGGTAAATTAACTAATAATATCTAGTACAGTACAGGTATAATAACTAATAATATCTAATACAGTACAGGTATAATAACTAATAATATCTAGTACAGTACAGGTATAATAACTAATAGTATCTAGTACAGTACAGGTATAATAACTAATAATATCTAGTTCAGTACAGGTATAATAACTCATAATATCTAGTACAGTACAGGTATAATAACTAATAATATCTAGTACAGTACATGTATTATAACTAATAATATCTAGTACAGTACAGGTATAATAACTCATAATATCTAGTACAGTACAGGTATTATAACTAATAATATCTAGTACAGTACAGGTATAATAACTAATAATATCTAGTACAGTACAGGTATTATAACTAATAATATCTAGTACAGTACAGGTATAATAACTAATAATATCTAGTACAGTACAGGTATAATAACTAATAATATCTAGTACAGTACAGGTATAATAACTAATAATATCTAGTACAGTACAGGTATAATAACTAATAATATCTAGTACAGTACAGGTATAATAACTAATAATATCTAGTGCAGTACAGGTATAATAACTAATAATATCTCGTACTGTACAGGTATAATAACTAATAATATCTCGTACTGTACAGGTATAATAACTAATAATATCTAGTACTCTACAGGTATAACGTACTGAGGTGTTGATAACTAATAATATCTAGTACAGTACAGGTATAATAACTAATAATATCTAGTACAGTACCGGTATAATAACTAATAATATCTAGTACAGTACCGGTATAATAACTAATAATATCTAGTACAGTACCGGTATAATAACTAATAATATTTATTACAGTACAGGTATTATAACTAATAATATCTAGTACAGTACAGGTATAATAACTAATAATATCTAGTACAGTACAGGTATAATAACTAATAATATCTAGTACAGTACAGGTATAATAACTAATAATATCTAGTACAGTACAGGTATAATAACTAATAATAGCTAGTACAGTACAGGTATAATAACTAATAATATCTAGTACAGTACAGGTATAATAACTAATACGATCTAGTACAGTACAGGTATAATAACTAATAATATCCAGTACAGTACAGGTATAACGTACTGAGCTGTTGATAACTAATAATATCTAGTACAGTACAGGTATAATAACTAATAATATCTAGTACAGTACAGGTATAATAACTAATAATATCTAGTACAGTACAGGTATAATAACTAATAATATCTAGTACAGTATAGGTATAATAACTAATAATATCTAGTACAGTACAGGTATTATAACCAATAATAATAAATTGGTTGAAAACTTGTTGGGGGCTATTTTGTTGCACTTCCCCATCTCTGTTAAAAACATGTGTTCTCTCCAGGATGTGTCTGATCTGCCAGGGCCTGGGACGTGTTATCTCTCCAGGATGTGTCTGATCTGCCAGGCTCTGGGACATGTTTTCTCTCCAGGATGTTTCTGATCTGCCAGGGCCTGGGACATGTTTTCTCTCCAGGATGTTTCTGATCTGCCAGGGCCTGGGACATGTTTTCTCTACAGGATGTTTCTGATCTGCCAGGGCCTGGGACATGTTATCTCTACAGGATGTTTCTGATCTGCCAGGGCCTGGGGGAAATGAGAATGGAGAAATAAGTGTTCTTGGCACAGTTCCAAGACCATGTGTAAAATGGGAGGAGTTGTGGTTTGTATGACTAACAATGTAGGCAGAGGAAGGCTGAGAGCGGATTGTCATAGGTAACAGTAATGCCTCTGACTCTGATGTACATGCATGGACGTGCGCATCGTACCCCTGGTTTATCACCTCATGAAATACTCACAGGAAGACCCATGAGAATCCTAAACCCCCTGTTCCCACAGAACAGGTTGACACTGATGGGTTGAGAGGATCAAATGATAAGCTACTGAGCTGCACTTAACAATGTTCTGAAGTCTGTTTCCCAGGATACAAGTGGCTTTGCCTGAACCAAAGGGAGGAAAAGCTCCACACATTGCAGCCAGGAGATTGAGTGGTCAACAAGGACCTCTGCAGAAAGACTTGGCACCAACAGCGCTGGACTGGTCCATTCCAGGTGCTCCTGATGGTTGCAGAGCGGTCAACAAGGACCTCTGCAGAAAGACTTGGCACCAACAGCGCTGGACTGGTCCATTCCAGGTGCTCCTGATGGTTGCAGAGCGGTCAACAAGAACCTCTGCAGAAAGACTTGGCACCAACAGCGCTGGACTGGTCCATTCCAGGTGCTCCTGATGGTTGCAGAGCGGTCGACGTAGGTTCACGCCAGCCACTGCAGGAAGGTGCCCCACAACCCAGACGAAGATGTACCAGCCGAGGAATCTTCATATGCGAACCCAGTGGCCATAGGAGGACCAGGACCGGACTCTACGCTTCATTTCTTCTGCTTTTGTGGTCAGTCTTCTCATTGTAGCTGTTGTCTGGGCCCTGGGAAAAGTGACCACAATGCAACTGAAGTATACAACAGCAGCATAGTCTCACAACGGGACTTAATTAACAGCCGATCCAGCTCAAACCAATGTCGCAGGACGGGACTTATATAACAGCTGATCCAGCTCAAACCAATGGCTCAGGACGGGACTTAAATAACAGCTGATCCAGCTCAAACCAATGGCTCAGGACAGGACTTAAATAACAGCTGATCCAGCTCAAACCAATGGCTCAGGACGGGACTTAAATAACAGCTGATCCAGCTCAAACCAATGGCTCAGGACGGGACTTAAATAACAGCTGATCCAGCTCAAACCAATGGCTCAGGACAGGACTTAAATAACAGCTGATCCAGCTCAAACCAATGGCTCAGGACGGGACTTAAATAACAGCTGATCCAGCTCAAACCAATGGCTCAGGACAGGACTTAAATAACAGCTGATCCAGCTCAAACCAATGGCTCAGGACGGGACTTAAATAACAGCTGATCCAGCTCAAACCAATGGCTCAGGACAGGACTTAAATAACAGCTGATCCAGCTCAAACCAATATCTCAGGACGGGACTTAAATAACAGCCGATCCAGCTCAAACCAATGTCTCAGGACGGGACTTAAATAACAGCCGATCCAGCTCAAGCCAATGTCTCAGGACAGGACTTAAATAACAGCCGATCCAGCTCAAGCCAATGGCTCAGGATGGGACTTAAATAACAGCCGATCCAGCTCAAACCAATGTCTCAGGACGGGACTTAAATAACAGCCGATCCAGCTCAAACCAATGGCTCAGGACGGGACTTAAATAACAGCCGATCCAGCTCAAACCAATGTCTCAGGACGGGACTTATATAACAGCTGATCCAGCTCAAACCAATGTCTCAGGACAGGACTTAAATAACAGCTGATCCAGCTCAAACCAATGTCTCAGGACAGGACTTAAATAACAGCTGATCCAGCTCAAACCAATGTCTCAGGACGGGACTTATATAACAGCTGATCCAGCTCAAACCAATGTCTCAGGACAGGACTTAAATAACAGCTGATCCAGCTCAAACCAATGTCTCAGGACAGGACTTAAATAACAGCTGATCCAGCTCAAACCAATGTCTCAGGACGGGACTTAAATAACAGCTGATCCAGCTCAAGCCACTGGCTCAGGACAGGACTTAAATAACAGCCGATCCAGCTCAAACCAATGTCTCAGGACGGGACTTAAATAACAGCCGATCCAGCTCAAACCAATGGCTCAGGACAGGACTTAAATAACAGCCGATCCAGCTCAAGCCAATGGCTCAGGACGGGACTTAAATAACAGCCGATCCAGCTCAAGCCAATGTCTCAGGACGGGACTTAAATAACAGCTGATCCAGCTCAAGCCACTGGCTCAGGACAGGACTTAAATAACAGCTGATCCAGCTCAAACCAATGGCTCAGGACAGGACTTAAATAACAGCTGATCCAGCTCAAACCAATGGCTCAGGACGGGAGTCCAGCTAATAACAGCTGCCCCGTTGTTTAAGAAGACGGAGATGGATGCATCGGCCTGATGATTGTCCTCTTTGAACAGATGAAGAGTGTATGTAACTGGTGCTGTACTGCACCGCTGTAACTCTGCGTTGTGGTTAACTGAGACTGTAGACGTGGACTACGGAGATCAGGTTGTTTTAATGAATTAGAATTCACTCTCTGCATCCTGTATCCAAAATAAAATAACACATTTGTAGAGCCACATATGTTCTACGAATCGTCGCCTCTTTCTACAACAGATGCACAATACAAGGGACTGGGATCATTCGAGGAGCTAGCCATCGTTCACACATACAATAGCCTGCTAATACCTTAGCTAGCTATTAACCACATGTTGAATTCAGAATGTTGATATCATCCTAAAAAGTACAGTTACAAGTGCATCTTAACAATACCATCCACTTATGAGTAACCTCTAAATATACAACATTATTCATCAACAAAACACTGTGTGTATCACTTTGTGCTTAAAATAATGAAACTTTTCTGAAGATGACAGAAAAAGCGTGCCTACCTCTCATAGTGCATCAAAATGATTTGAGCACGATCACGCAGGGCAAACGTAAGTACACACTCCCCTACTCCCAGGATGCACGCAGGACATAACGTAAGTACACACTCCCCTACTCCCAGGATGCACGCAGGGCAAAACATAAGTACACACTCCCCTACTCCCAGGATGCAGGCAGGACATAACGTAAGTACACACTCCCTACTCCCAGGATGCAGGCAGGACATAACGTAAGTACACACTCCCCTACTCCCAGGATGCACGCAGGGCAAAACGTAAGTACACACTTCCCTACTCCCAGGATGTAGGCAGGACATAACGTAAGTACACACTCCCTACTCCCAGGATGCACGCAGGGCATAACGTAAGTACACACTCCCCTACTCCCAGGATGCACGCAGGGCAACACGTAAGTACACACTCCCCTACTCCCAGGATGCAGGCAGGACATAACGTAAGTACACACTCCCCTACTCCCAGGATGCACGCAGGGCAAAACGTAAGTACACACTCCCCTACTCCCAGGATGCACGCAGGGCAAAACGTAAGTACACACTTCCCTACTCCCAGGATGTAGGCAGGACATAACGTAAGTACACACTCCCTACTCCCAGGATGCACGCAGGGCAAAACGTAAGTACACACTTCCCTACTCCCAGGATGTAGGCAGGGCATAACGTAAGTACACACTCCCCTACTCCCAGGATGCACGCAGGGCAACACGTAAGTACACACTCCCCTACTCCCAGGATGCAGGCAGGACATAACGTATAATAACAAATACACATGACATATTAATATATGAACCTGGTGAAATTCACACAGTACTTTAACAACTGTTACTACTGTGGCTGACCCTGTAAAACAACACATTACACTGCACCTATCATACTACTATGGCTGACCCTGTAAAACAACACCTATCATACTACTATGACTGACCCTGTAAAACAACACCTATCATACTACTATGACTGACCCTGTAAAACAACACCTATCATACTACTATGACTGACCCTGTAAAACAACACCTATCATACTACTATGACTGACCCTGTAAAACAACACCTATCATACTACTATGACTGACCCTGTAAAACAACACCTATCATACTACTATGACTGACCCTGTAAAACAACACCTATCATACTACTATGACTGACCCTGTAAAACAACACCTATCATACTACTATGGCTGACCCTGTAAAACAACACCTATCATACTACTATGACTGACCCTGTAAAACAACACCTATCATACTACTATGGCTGACCCTGTAACACAACACCTATCATACTACTATGACTGACCCTGTAAAACAACACCTATCATACTACTATGACTGACCCTGTAACACAACTCATACTACTATGACTGACCCTGTAAAACAACACCTATCATACTACTATGGCTGACCCTGTAAAACAACACCTATCATACTACTATGGCTGACCCTGTAAAACAACACCTATCATACTACTATGTCTGACCCTGTAAAACAACACATTACACTGCACCTATCATCCTACTATGACTGACCCTGTAAAACAACACCTATCATACTACTATGACTGACCCTGTAAAACAACACCTATCATACTACTATGACTGACCCTGTAAAACAACACCTATCATACTACTATGACTGACCCTGTAAAACAACACATTTCACTGAACCAATCTGATGTCTGTGACAATCAAACATTTTAAAAGCTAACAAACATAAAGAACATTTCAGCATAGATTTTTTTTATGACAACAGTTAATATAACAATACTGTTTATAAATCTAGTTGACATTCATCCAAGGACACCTTGACATGCATTACACTCTCACTGCAGAAACATATTCTCATGAAATCACATGACTTCTAGTTAGAGAAAAGGATTCCTGTTAACACGGCCTGCTACAAGCAGGAAACAGGTTATGGACGAACCAGAAATGTGACATATCTGTTTGACAGTTACCCTGAAAGATGCATGTGTGAACTATCTTGTCATCTTTTAGGGTAACCACATTGGAACATTCTAGTCTTTAAGGACATGAACTGGCAGAACAGGTTTCAGCAAAGTATGGAGTCATTGTTTTCAGGAAGGTGTAACCATGGTGATAGGAGAGACAGGAGGCAGATTAAAGGCAAACAGCCACCTGAACTACTGTCCTACAAAGACAAACAGCCACCTGAACTACTGTCCTACAAAGACAAACAGCCACCTGAACTACTGTCCTACAAAGACAAACAGCCACCTGAACTACTGTCCTACAAAGACAAACAGCCACCTGAACTACTGCCCTACAAAGACAAACAGCATCTACACAAACAGCCACCTGAACTACTGTCCTACAAAGACAAACAGCCTCCTGACCTACTGTCCTACAAAGACAAACAGCCACCTGAACTACTGTCCTACAGAGACAAACAGCCACCTGAACTACTGTCCTACAAAGACAAAAAGCATTTATACAAACAGCCACCTGAACTACTGTCCTACAAAGACAAACAGCATCTACACAAACAGCCACCTGAACTACTGCCCTACAAAGACAAACAGTCACCTGAACTACTGTCCTACAAAGACAAAAAGCATCTATACAAACAGCCACCTGATCTACTGTCCTATAAAGACAAACAGCATCTACACAAACAGTGAATCTGAGAAAAATGGCTTCAAGTTTGTTTTTTAGTCCATGCATATTTAGTCCACAGCATGGTAGCAACACAACATAACAACGACATGGTAGCAACACAACATGGTAGCAGCACAAAACATGGTACAAACATTATTGGGCACAGACAACAGCACAAAGGGAGAGAAGATGGAGGTAGAGTTTAATTGGTTCCATTGTTCCAGGCACAATCAAGGGCAGCTAAAGTATTTGGGGGGAAAAATAAAAATACAACTTAAATCCCTGGTCTGCTGGGCACCCGACCTGGCAGTGGTCCCCTTGAACAACAAGTTCAGTATCAGTCTATTGGAGGTGCCCAAGAAAGAGAAGGTAACCTGCCTAAATGACTACTGCCCCGTGGCACTCACGTCGGTAGCCATGAAGTGCTTCGAAGGTAACCTAGTCCATGCACATGACCACCGATCTGACCCATGACCCCTAAAACGCAAAAGAAAAGTGAAATATCTAGAAATCTGAATGTGTTTATCAAGCTTTCTTGTTGTTTTTCTGTTTGATGGTACCATAACAAGTTGTCATTTACAACTGGGACCTGGCCAAGATAGAGCAAAGTAGTGCGACACAAACAACACAGAGTTACACATGGGATAAACAAACGTACAGTCAATAACACAAGAGACAAGTCTATATACAGTGTGTGCAAATGAAGTAAGATTTAGGAGGTAAGGCAATAAATAGGTCATAGTGGCGTAATAATTACAATTTAGCAATTAAACACTGGAGTGATAGATGTGCAGAAGATGAATGTGCAAGTAGAGATACTGGGGTGCAAAGGAGAAGAAAGAAAATAACAATAAGGGGATGAGGTAGTTGGGTGGGCTATTTACAGATGGGCTATGTACATGTGCAATGATCGGTAAACTGCTCTGACAGCTGATGCTTAAAGTTAGTGAGGGAGATATAAGTCTCCAGATTCAGTGATTTTTGCAATTCGTTCTAGTCATTGGCAGCAGAGAACTGGAAGGAAAGGCGGCCAAATGAGGAATTGGCTTTGTGGGTGCTGCTATGGTGACCAGTGAGCTGAGATAAGGCGGGGCTTTACCTAGCAAAGACTTATAGATGACCTGGAGCCAGTAGGTTTGGCGACAAATATGAAGCGAGGGCTAGCCAACGAGAGCATACAGGTCGCAGTGGTGGGTAGTATATGGGGCTTTGGTGACAAGGTGGATGACACTGTGATAGACTGTATCAAATTTGCTGAGTTGAGTGTTGGAGGTTATTTTATAGATGACATCACCAAACTCGAAGATTGGTAGGAAAGTCAGTTTTACGAGGGTATGTTTGGCAGCATGAGTGAAGAATGTTTTGTTGAGAAATAGGAAGATGATTCTAGATTTAATTTTGGATTGGAGATACTTAATGTGAGTCTGGAAGGAGAATTTACAGTCTAACCAGACACCTAGATACTTGTAGTTGTCCACATATTCTAAATCAGAACCATCCAGAATAGTGATGCTAGATGGGTGGGAGGGTGCGGGCAGCGATTGGTTGAAAAGTATGCATTTAGTTTAACTTGCATTTAAGAGCTGTTGGAGGCCACGGAAGGAGTGTTGTATGTCAGTGAAGCTCGTCTGGAGGTTTGTTAACACAGTGTCCAAAGAAGGACCAGAAGTATACAGAATGGTGTCGTCCGCGTAGAGGTGGATCAGAGAATCACCAGCAACAAGAGCGACATTATTGATGAATACAGAGAAAAGAGTCGGCCTGAAAATTGAACCCTGTGGCACCCCGGTAGAGACTGCCAGAGGTCACGACAACAGGCCCTACGATTTGACACACTGAACTCTATCTGAGAAGTTTTTGGTGAACTAGGCAGGGCAGTCATTTGAGAAACCAAGGCTATTCAGTCTTCCGATAATGTAAGGGTCCTGTGTGTAGCTGGTGTAGAGAGTCAGGCACAGGACAGCAGAATTGAGTAATCAACATACTTTACTCAAAAGGACAAATATACAAAGTAACATTATGAGCCCACAAAGACGGACCGAATTACAATAAACAATCACTCACAAACACAACATGGGGAACAGAGGGTTAAATAATCAACAAGTAATTGGTTGAGTGAAGCCAGGTGTGTGAGACAAAGACAGAACAAATGGAAAATGAAAAGTGGATCGGCGGTGGCTAGAAAGCCGGTGACGTCGATCGCCGAACGCCGCCCAAACAAGGAGAGGGAACGACTTTAGCGGAAGTCGTGACAGTCGCGGCAGCTTTCCAGTCTTTAGGGATCTCAGACAATATGAAAGAGAGGTTGAACAGGCTAGTTATGTAGTTGTGTTTTCATGTTTTGAATGTTGTATTGGAGTAGGCCTAAACCTCACAATTTTTCTGGTAATGGAGAGAGACACCAGAAAAGACACAGAAACAGCAACAGAAGAATAGGACATGATGGAGAGAGACACCCGACAAGACACAGAGACAGCAACAGAAGAATAGGACATGATGGAGAGAGACACCCGACAAGACACAGAGACAGCAACAGAAGAATAGGACATGATGGAGAGAGACACCAGACAAGACACAGAGACAGCAACAGAAGAATAGGACATGATGGAGAGAGACACCAGACAAGACACAGAGACAGCAACAGAATAGGATATGATGGAGAGAGACACCAGACAAGACACAGAGACAGCAACAGAATAGGATATGATGGAGAGAGACACCAGACAAGACACAGAGACAGCAACAGAATAGGATATGATGGAGAGAGACACCAGACAAGACAAAGAGACAGCAATAGAAGAATAGGACATGATGGAGAGAGACACCAGACAAGACACAGAGACAGCAACAGAATAGGATATGATGGAGAGAGACACCAGACAAGACACAGAGAAAGTGATGGAGTGAGGCAGAGGAGGGCAGAGTAGGGAAGTGTACAGTAGACTGCTAAATAGGATTCTAAAAACTGCACTGTGTGTGTGTGTGTGTGTGTGTGTGAGAGGGTGTTTAGGTACTGTAGGATTCTTTAATCAGTTTGGCTAATTGGACAGGTCAGAGTCTACGTTTGAAGTGGTAGAGTGGTTTTTGGCAATACACTTCATATGTAATCATGGATTTAGCTGTTGAAATTCCTTCCCGGACCCCGCTACCGCCTATGGGCTAAGCCACCAATGTCTTCAAATCCTAGGCGAGAGATTGGCTGCTACCACTGGGGAGAGAGAGGAGCTGCTACCCCTGGGGAGAGAGGAGCTGCTACCCCTGGGGAGAGAGAGGAGCTGCTACCCCTGGGGGGAGAGGAGCTGCTACCCCTGGGGAGAGAGAGGAGCTGCTACCCCTGGGGAGAGAGAGGAGCTGCTACCCCTGGGGAGAGAGAGGAGCTGCTACCCCTGGGGGGAGAGGAGCTGCTACCCCTGGGGAGAGAGAGGAGCTGCTACCCCTGGGGAGAGAGGAGCTGCTACCCCTGGGGAGAGAGGACCTGCTACCCCTGGGGAGAGAGAGGAGCTGCTACCCCTGGGGGGAGAGGAGCTGCTACCCCTGGGGAGAGAGAGGAGCTGCTACCCCTGGGGAGAGAGGAGCTGCTACCCCTGGGGAGAGGAGCTGCTACCCCTGGGGAGAGAGGACCTGCTACCCCTGGGGAGAGAGGAGCTGCTACCCCTGGGAGAGAGAGGAGGTGCAACCCCTGGGGAGAGAGGACCTTCTACCCCTGGGGAGAGAGGAGCTGCTACCCCTGGGGAGAGAAGAGCTGCTACCCCTGGGAGAGAGAGGAGGTGCACCCCCTGGGAGAGAGAGGAGTTGCTACCCCTGGGAGAGAGAGGAGCTGCTACCCCTGGGAGAGAGAGGAGCTGCTACCCCTGGGAGAGAGAGGAGCTGCTACCCCTGGGGAGAGAGGAGCTGCTACCCCTGGGGAGAGAGAGGAGCTGCTACCAGGCACATTGTAAGAGCTGTAAAGAGAGAGGGAGTGGGAGAGAGAACAGGCAGAACCTGATATGTAAATGAGCAGAGCACAAGGAAGTAACTTTCAACGACCGAATGATCATTCAGACTATGTTTCTATTGAGAGATAAAAGGTAAGACGACAATTGTTATGTGTATTCATATAGTTGATGATATTGTTATGTGTATTCATATAGTTGATGATATTGTTATGTGTATTCATATAGTTGATGATATTGTTATGTATATTCATATAGTTGATGATATTGTTATGTGTATTCATATAGTTGATGATATTGTTATGTGTATTCATATAGTTGATGATATTGTTATGTGTATTCATATAGTTGATGATATTGTTATGTGTATTCATATAGTTGATGATATTGTTATGTGTATTCATATCGTTGATGATATTGTTATGTGTTTTCATATCGTTGATGATATTTTTGGTGGACAGTGTTATAATAGTCCTCTTCTCCTTAAAATGTATTTGATATAAATTAGATGAATTCGTTCTGTGCCCATCTGTGTGCCCCAGGGTGATCGCTCCTACACTATCTAGAATCTAAAAGGGTTCTCTGGCTGTCCCCATAGGATAACCTTTTGTAGAACCCTTTTTGGTACTAGGTAGAACCCTTTTGGGTTCCATGAAGAACCGTTTCCACAGAGGGTTCTACATGGAAGCCAGAAGGGTTCTACCTGGAACCCAAAAGCGTTCTCCTATGGGGACAGCCGGAGGACCCGTTTGGAACCCTTTATTCTAAGAGTGTACTGTATCATAGGTCTATAGACTTGTCTTCTCAAAACAGGTTTAAAACACAACAAGCAACAAACAAACATTTTCTCTTTCTAATCTACTGTTAATGCTTTTCACTCAGGAAGGTTTGTTGTGTGAAAGAGAGACAAATAAATATTGTGGAAAGACTAACAACAAATTACACTTCCTCAAAACAGGTTGTGTGTATTCATTAGTGCCCATCGTAGCAAAACGTTTGGCAACAGAAACCGTTTAGTCCACGTTGTACAGTGTTTGGAGTAAACTGTTTATGTAACATTTAAAACTGTTGGCTGTGGAGTAAACTAATGAATACAACCCAGGTTGTATCCTACGACTCGGCATGTTTATACCTGCCTGATGCTGAAACCTGAACGTAGCCTGAGGGGTGTACTATGATACAGGCTTGATATACTGGTTTTCTAAAAATAGCCAGCTTCAGTTAGCTTCACATTCCAGCTCAGACCTCACCCATCAGAATATACAGAGCGCTAGTCATCAGGAAGCTGCTCTCTCAGCAAAACGGAAAATATCTCAATGACTTGACATGTTCTGGTTGTGAATTCAGGCTACAAGGTGAGAATCCTGCCAGGGATTATGGTAAAGTGTGTAGATAAATTAAATGTATGGTGTAATGTTAGTATAGTGAAGTGAAACACTCCTAACAGTAGATAAATTAAATGTATGGTGTAATGTTAGTATAGTGAAGTAAAACACTCCTAACAGTAGATAAATTAAATGTATGGTGTAATGTTAGTATAGTGAAGTAAAACACTCCTAACAGTAGATAAATTAAATGTATGGTGTAATGTTAGTATAGTGAATGGAAGTAAAACACACCTAACAGTCTACTTCTACTGAGACAGGTTGATGTCAGTTTAATCAAACAACATGGAGCTGACTGGACATGGTCAAGTCAAATTCAATATATCAATATTCATATATTCATTATATTATCTACATTTAACATTTCATATGATAATGTAATTGTATCATAGTTCCTCTATAGTGTAGTGATCCTCTACATTTCATATGATAATGTAATTGTATCATAGTTCCACTATAGTGTAGTGATTCTCTACATTTCATATGATAATGTAATTGTATCATAGTTCCACTATCGTGTAGTGAGCCTCTACATTTCGTATGATAATGTAATTGTATCATAGTTCCTCTATAGTGTAGTGATTCTCTACATTTCATATGATAATGTAATTGTACCATAGTTCCTCTATAGTGTAGTGATCATCTACATTTTATATGATAATGTAATTGTACCATAGGTCCTCTATAGTGTAGTGATCCTCGCTATATGAGCCACGTCACAATTCCAACCAAGTAACCCAATTGATGCCAATGGCGCGATGCGTAGGTTGTTTGCCTTTAACACATGCAACCTGGGTTCGCTTCCCTGCCCAACTGTTTGCTACATTGGTGTCTGAGACATGCTCTTGTGTGAGCCAGGTAACAATTCCCACCATGTGGGTTAACCCTATTGGTGCAATACGTAGGGTGTTTACTTCCCTGGCCGCTGTTTTCAACTACATTCAGAGCATAGGCTGCCCGACATCCGTTGAACAAAGAGACACAATAATATGAGGTAAAGGATGTCAGGATAATATCAGTAAGTGTTGATTTAGAGTTCTGGGTTCTTTTATCAACAGGTTGACATGTAGTAAATGACATCTCCTCAGAGTTCTGGGTTCTTTTATCAACAGGTTGAAATGTAGTAAATGACATCACAATGACATCTCCTCAGAGTTCTGGGTTCTTTTATCAACAGGTTGAAATGTAGTAAATGACATCACAATGACATCTCCTCAGAGTTCTGGGTTCAACCTCTTTTATCAACAGGTTGAAATGTAGTAAATGACATCACAATGACATCTCCTCAGAGTTCTGGGTTCAACCTCTTTTATCAACAGGTTGAAATGTAGTAAATGACATCACAATGACATCTCCTCAGAGTTCTGGGTTCAACCTCTTTTATCAACAGGTTGACATGTAGTAAATGACATCACAATGACATCTCCTCAGAGTTCTGGGTTCAACCTCTTTTATCAACAGGTTGAAATGTAGTAAATGACATCACAATGACATCTTCTCAGAGTTCTGGGTTCTTTTATCAACAGGTTGACATGTAGTAAATGACATCACAATGACATCTCCTCAGAGTTCTGGGTTCTTTTATCAACAGGTTGAAATGTAGTAAATGACATCACAATGACATCTCCTCAGAGTTGAGATCATCTGTTCACATTATTTAACATGGTGACATGGTGCTGCTAGTGATAGAAAACATTAAGAGACAGGATACAGGCGGTGGAGTTTGCACAAAGTTTACGTACAACAATATATTGAACTAGGTAGAGTGAGCATAGAGCTAAAAGCTTTTAGCACGGGGAAGAAAATGTTCAGATGGGGGTCTATAACATCCAATCACTTAGGTTTACAGCAGCTGACAGTTGTAACTTCATCGATACTAACTCAAACTGCCTTTTTCAGATAAAGACATCATCTCTATACAGATGTAGGATCTGAAATTGATCACTCTGTTGCAGGAAAACTAAAATTTGTAGTGTATTTGATGTTTTAAAAGGCTTCTGAAGTTTGTCATTTCCACTTTCCACTTTAAAATGTTAATTATAATCCACATAATTTTTATGCTGTAGTAAACTGTCTCAAATTAATATCCTACATCTGTAGCAAATACCTGTCTTTAATGTATTCTCCTTTGACCATTTGACATCTTTTCTTTACTGTTGTTTAGGCTGGTTGAATGAGTTGTCTATGAAAGCTACTTCATCTGCCAGAAAACAGGCGGCTGCACCAGTGACTGTAAGTTATGTGATTTCCTCGTATGAAATTAAAAGTATGTTTGTAGCCTACGCAGTTACAAAATGGCTGTTGAAACTGTGGCTAATATTTCTCGGTAACATTAAATAAATGTGTTGGTATGTAGGAAAGACGGGCAGACTCTCGTACGGTAGGTCTAGGCTACCTACAAACTATTATAAGGTTAGGTCGACGTCAGACATTCAATAGTCAGAGTAGGTTGGAGCTATGATCACTTATCATGCTGACAAACCTGATGGTCTCTGTGAACTAATCTGAACAGGTTTAGACTGGTCATCAATTATATGTAGGCTATAGCCGAGGTATAGACCTTGATCTGCATATCTAACAAACCTCTACTATACATTATAACATAGCCTACTTTACATAATATAACATCTCTTACCTGTTGCAAATAACCTTTCTGAATGGATCAAAGATTTCCCCCTCAGATCAATCATGTCCGTTTTAGCCCTTCTGTCTACATTCTCAGATACATTTAGAAAACAACAGATTGAAAGACAATAATATCCTACCTTTAATTCACACAAATATTTGTGAGACATGGCCTTGTGTTGCTGTACTGTCTATAACTACCTTAACAAACAATTACTTAATATTATTATTATTATTATTATTATTATTGTTGTTGTACTGTCTATAACTACCTTAACAAACAGTGACTTATTATTATTATTATTATTATTATTGTTGCTGTACTGTCTATAACTACCTTAACAAACAGTGACTTATTATTATTATTGTTGCTGTACTGTCTATAACTACCTTAACAAACAGTGACTTATTATTATTATTATTATTGTTGCTGTACTGTCTATAACTACCTTAACAAACAGTGACTTATTATTATTATTGACAGTTACCATGGAGATGAAATGTCACAACTACATGTTCATGTGATGCATTAAATCACCTGACTGTTTCTATGTCTGTTAGTAAATGTTTTATTTCTCAAAGAGATAATGAACAAATGAGAACAATTGAACTTCAATAATTAGTTGTCACTGTGTTAACCACAACCAACATGCTGGATCTCTGTTTAGTTGTCACTGTGTTAACCACAACCAACATGTTGGATCTCTGTTTAGTTGTCACTGTGTTAACCACAACCAACATGCTGGATCTCTGTTTAGTTGTCACTGTGTTAACCACAACCAACATGCTGGATCTCTGTTTAGTTGTCACTGTGTTAACCACAACCAACATGTTGGATCTCTGTTTAGTTGTCACTGTGTTAACCACAACCAACATGTTGGATCTCTGTTTAGTTGTCACTGTGTTAACCACAACCAACATGCTGGATCTCTGTTTAGTTGTCACTGTGTTAACCACAACCAACATGTTGGATCTCTGTTTAGTTGTCACTGTGTTAACCTCAACCAACATGCTGGATCTCTGTTTAGTTGTCACTGTGTTAACCACAACCAACATGCTGGATCTCTGTTTAGTTGTCACTGTGTTAACCACAACCAACATGTTGGATCTCTGTTTAGTTGTCACTGTGTTAACCACAACCAACATGTTGGATCTCTGTTTAGTTGTCACTGTGTTAACCACAACCAACATGTTGGATCTCTGTTTAGTTGTCACTGTGTTAACCACAACCAACATGCTGGATCTCTGTTTAGTTGTCACTGTGTTAACCACAACCAACATGTTGGATCTCTGTTTAGTTGTCTCTGTGTTAACCACAACCAACATGTTGGATCTCTGTTTAGTTGTCACTGTGTTAACCACAACCAACATGTTGGATCTCTGTTTAGTTGTCACTGTGTTAACCACAACCAACATGTTGGATCTCTGTTTAGTTGTCACTGTGTTAACCACAACCAACATGCTGGATCTCTGTTTAGTTGTCACTGTGTTAACCACAACCAACATGTTGGATCTCTGTTTAGTTGTCACTGTGTTAACCACAACCAACATGTTGGATCTCTGTTTAGTTGTCACTGTGTTAACCACAACCAACATGCTGGATCTCTGTTTAGTTTTCACTGTGTTAACCACAACCAACATGTTGGATCTCTGTTTAGTTGTCACTGTGTTAACCACAACCAACATGTTGGATCTCTGTTTAGTTGTCACTGTGTTAACCACAACCAACAATTTGGATCTCTGTTTAGTTGTCTCTGTGTTAACCACAACCAACATGTTGGATCTCTGTTTAGTTGTCACTGTGTTAACCACAACCAACATGTTGGATCTCTGTTTAGTTGTCACTGTGTTAACCACAACCAACATGCTGGATCTCTGTTTAGTTGTCACTTTGTTAACCACAACCAACATGTTGGATCTCTATTTAGTTGTCACTGTGTTAACCACAACCAACATGTTGGATCTCTGTTTAGTTGTCACTGTTTTAACCACAACCAACGTTGGATCTCTGTTTAGGGGTCAGTTCTCTAAAATGAGTCGCTCTGGGGAGAGAGAGGAGGGATCTGCCTCTAAAAGGCATCTCTCTGGGGAGAGAGAGGAGGGACCTGCCTCTAAAATGAGTCGCTCTGGGGAGAGAGAGGAGGGCCCTGCCTCTAAAATGAGTCTCTCTGTGGAGAGAGAGGAGGGGGGCCCTGCCTCTAAAATGAGTCTCTCTGGGGAGAGAGAGGAGGGACCTGCCTCTAAAAGGCATCTCTCTGGGGACCATGACACCAAAGCTAAGAGGTGAGATGACAATTTTGAAATAATTATTAAGAGTTTATTTCCAAAATGCATCACATTTGTTTATTAATCAGAAATGGTTGCTAATGGGTACCTTCAATATTACTGTTGTCAGATTTTTAGTTAATAGATTTTAGATGGGTATATCTTTATTAAATTATTATTACAATTGTTACTGTCCTCTTTTTCAAGATGTGGCCGATTTAAACAGCCAGAATACATTTTTGAAATAAGATCATTATATTTTTTTATGATTTGTTTTTTTCTAAATGGCTGCTGGGTAATTTGATATGCATCGAAATCTTCATTCGTAGACATCGAATTGAGTGAATGCTGTGCAGGTTAACTGAGTTGCAAACCAAATGGACAGGTCTAGCTCATTGATTTGTAGATCTGACGCAGTTGCTACCTCAGATTATGAGCCTAGCAGGTGTTGTGAATTAGTTATGTAGTACCCACAGAAGGCCACAGGGAGGAGTTAGAGAGCTATAAACCCATACTGTTTTTTGCCTTAAAAACCCCTAAACCAAACAATCAATCAAATGTATATATAAAGCCCTTTTTACATCAGCAGATGTTTATTTTGTATTATTTTTATTTCACCTTTATTTAACCAGGTAGGTTAGTTGAGAACAAGTTCTCATTTACAACTGCGACCTGGCCAAGATAAAGCATAGCGATTCGAGACATACAACAACACAGAGTTACACATGGAATAAACAGACATACAGTCAATAATACAGTAGAACAAATGAAAACAAAAAGTCTATATACAGTGAGTGCAAATGAGGTAAGATAAGGCAATAAATAGGCCATGGTGGCGAAGTAATTACAATATAGCAATTAAACACTGGAATGGTAGATGTGCAGAAGATGAATGTGCAAGTAGAGATACTGGGGTGCAAAGGAGAAAGATAATTAAATAAATACGGGTATGGGGATGAGGTAGGTAGATAGATGGGCTGTTTACAGATGGGCTATGTACAGGTGCAGTGATCTGTGAGCTGCTCTGACAGCTGGTGCTTAAAGCTAGTGAGGGAGATAAGTGTCTCCAGCTTCAGAGATTTTTGCAGTTTGTTCCAGTCATTGGCAGCAGAGAACTGGAAGGAAAGACGACCAAAGGAGGAATTGGCTTTGGGGGTGGCCAGTGAGATATACCTGCTGGAGCGCGTGCTACGAATGGGTGCTGCTATGGTGACCAGTGAGCTTAGATAAGAGGGGGCTTTACCTAGGAGAGACTTGTAGATGACCTGGAGCCAGATGGTTTGGCGACGAGTATGAAGCGATGGCCAGCCAACAAGAGCGTATAGGTCGCAGTGGTGGGTAATATATGGGGCTTTGGTGACAAAATGGATGGCACTGTGATAGACTGCATCCAATTTGTTGAGTAGAGTGTTGGAGGCTATTTTATAGATGACATCACCGAAGTCAAGGATCGGTAGGATGGTCAGTTTTACGAGGGTATGTTTGGCAGCATGAGTGAAGAATGTTTTGTTGAGAAATAGGAAGATGATTCTAGATTTAATTTTGGATTGGAGATACTTAATGTGAGTCTGGAAGGAGAATTTACAGTCTAACCAGACACCTAGGTACTTGTAGTTGTCCACATATTCTCAATCAGAACCATCCAGAATAGTGATGCTAGATGGGTGGGAGGGTGCGGGCAGCGATTGGTTGAAAAGTATGCATTTAGTTTAACTTGCATTTAAGAGCAGTTGGAGGCCACGGAAGGAGTGTTGTATGTCATTGACCCTACGTATTACCTATTTTAGCCTTAAACCTAATTCTAGGGTAAGGTAGCCTAGAACACTATTGGAAACTATTTTAGTAATAATATTATGTTAGTAAAATCCATTATAGAACTAAATAGCATGTTAATTATTTTATTAATCAAAAAATGTCTAAGCATTTTACTTTTATAGTTTATGTTATTTTATTATATTTATTATTGCAAGGCAGAACACAACAAGACACATTAGTTTTATTTTTCAAATGTCGTTTGGACTGGTTTGAAATTGGTGTGGGATTGGTGGGGCAGGTTTGAGATCTAAGGAATTAACCAGAAAAATACACTTTATTTCTCAGCTGCCTCACCAATGTCTGTCCGTTAATTAATAACTTTAAATTGCTAAATATTTCCAATAGATGGCAGCATAAGACCACGAATCATTAGTTGTAGGCTACAAGCAGCAATTTAATTGACATAAAATAGACTAAATAGACTATAACCACAGACTATATGTCCCATGATTTTCTAAAATGGTCACTCATTACTTTACTGTTAGCTATATATCTTGTATTAGGGCTGTGTTGCTTTTTGGGAGATAAAAATAAATACTGACTATAGCAGGTATTGAACCCTGGGTAAATTATCACTAGTCAGAACCTCAACCTTAGTATACATGCATTATAAAAAATTATCTTAATATCTGATATTGTGAGTAAACAACCTCGGAATAGAAAAGACAAGAGTGCGTCTTCCAGCCCGCCAATAAATTACATCATGCAACCCTCCCGGTTAGTAAATTTACCTCAACATGTCCCTGGAGAAGGCAGAGTGACTACACAAGCTTTTTAGTGGGGCTGAGTTGACTACTAGCGAGAGAAGGCAGAGTGACTACACCAGCTTTTTAGCAGGGCTGAGATGACTACTAGTGAGAGAAGGCAGAGAGGGTCGATGTTGGTTGATGAATTTGACAATGAATGTACCTGGAAAATATGTTTTTCTCGACCAGAGGTGACTGCATTAACTTCTAATTGCTGCAGGGGCAGTATTGAGTAGCTTGGATAAAAGGTGCCCATTTCAAACGGCCTCGTACTCAATTCTTGCTCGTACAATATGCATATTATTATTACTATTGGATAGAAAACACTCTCAAGTTTCTAAAACCGTTTGAATTATATCTGTGAATAAAACAGAACTCATTTTGCAGCAAACTTCCTGTCAGAAAGTGAAAAATCTGAAATCGAGGTTCTGTTCCAGGGCCTGCCTATAAATGTGCTTGAAATCTATTAGTATACATGCACTTCATACGCCTTCCACTAGATGTCAATAGGCTGTGAGAGGTGAAATGGGGTTTCTAGGTATTTCTATGGTCAAAAGAGAGAGCTTGGAATGACATGACCCCCGAATTCCTTTGTTCAGGAAGCGCATAAAGGTCATCAGTATTGGCTTCTGAAAAGCATTCGCTATAGACGTCTAATATCTCCGGCTTTGATTTTATTTGATAAATGTGATAATATCATCGTAAAGTATGTTTTTTCAATATAGTTTTATCTGATTATTGAAATTTTTCCGGGAGTTTAGGCGTGTTGCGTTCGGTGACGATGGACAGCTTAGCGCCGCTTGGCTAGTTTTGCTTGCTAATTCGATAGGGAAAAAGGCCATTCTAAAACCAAACAACGATTGTTCTGGACAAAGGACCCCTTGTACAACATTCTGATGGAAGATCATCAAAAGTAGGACCCATTTATTATGTTCTTTCATATATCTGTCGAACATGTTTACTATTAGTTTGCGCTCAGATTTTGGGCGCTCTCTCGCTATAACGTAAGCTGCATGTCGTACTGAAGTTATGTTTAGAATTCTAACAAGGCGATTGCATTAAGAACTAGTGTATCTATCATTTCCTATACAACATGTATTTTTTAGTAAAGTTTATGAATAGTTATTTGGTCAGAATAGGTGAGTGTCAGAAATATATCCGGACATTCTGGGAAAAAGATGCTAAGTTTTCACAATGTATAACCACGGATTTCAGCTCTAAATATGCACATTTTCGAACAAACCATATATGTATTGTGTAATATGATGTTATAGGACTGTCATCTGATGAAGTTTATGAAGGTTAGGTAAATAATTCATATCTTTTGCTGGTTTTGTCGCTATCGCTACTGTTGCCTTGAATCAATGTAGCTGTGTGGTTGGCTATTGTAGTAAGCTAATATAATGCTATGTTGTGTTTTCGCTGTAAAACACTTAAAGAATCGGAAATATTGGCTGCATTCACAAGATGTTTGTCTTTCATTTGCTGTACACCATATATTTTTCATAAATGTTTTATGATGAGTATTTAGGTATTTCAATTTGGTCTCTGTAATTGTTCTAGCTGCTTCGGTGCTATTTCCGATTGTAGCTGCAATGTAAAACTATGATTTATACCTCAAATATGTACATTTTTCGAACAAAACATAGATTTATTGTATAACATGTTATAAGACTGTCATCTGATGAAGTTGTTTCTTGGTTAGTTTGGTTGGTTCTTGGCTAGTTTGGTTGGTTTTGTGCATGCTACCTGTGCTGTGAAAAATGTCTGTGCTTTTTTTTATTTGGTGGTGAGCTAACATAAATATACGTGGTGTTTTCGCTGTAAAACATTTTAAAAAATCGTACATGTTGGCTGGATTCACAAGATGTTTATCTTTCATTTGCTGTATTGGACTTGTTAATGTGTGAAAGTTAAATATAAAAAATATATTTTGAATTTCGCGCCCTGCACTTGGACGGGCTGTTGTCATATTGAGCCCGACACCGGCCTGCAGCCATAAAAGGTTAACGTTCAGGCTTATTGATAATTGTTATATTAATGAAGTATAATTTCAAAACATGAGCATAAAAACAGGTAATAATAAACATGAATGATCATTATATTACTTCACAGTAATCTGTTAAATGCTTTTTCAGTCCTTTCTCTTGCGTTAGCAGTGTGGAAAGGGACAGAAAGAAGCACACAGGAGTTTTCCTGTGAGGTTGAGTGGTGGTGTATCCAGGGAGAAAACAGACCTTCTAAAATGTCATTAGTGGTCTTATGCTGCCATCTATTGGAATTATGTAGTAACTGCAGTAGTACTGAATAATGTGTAATTCCTTACTAAATTATTAAGAATTGCAAGATATAACATTTTGTAGTTCATTTTACCACTTACGACCATAAAATAACCATTTATAGCATAACAAACAATGAAACTGACATCAACCAAAAACACCATACATGTAGTTATTATATATAAAAAACTATTTATTTAGATGGGTGACATTATCTGCCAAAGTAACAGCCCTGAAGACAAAGAAGAGCTCTCCAGTAGGTACCAAAACATTCAAAGGTCATTTTCTCAAAAGTGAGGTAACAAGTTTTATCAACGTTCAAAGCAGAATTACTTTCCCATTGTTCCTCAACTGTAGTATATTATATACTATTTTCTAGCTCTGAGTCTCTACTTTTATCTTATGTGAAATACACAATTTCAAATTTTGCGACATAAGACCGAATCGAGCCCGTCGCTCACATTTGACTGTATAAAACATAGTACGACTGATTTCTCTGAGAGTGAGGCATATAGATATAGATAGGTAGATATATAGCATTTAGCAAATACCCATGACTATTCGTCTCTCTGAAATGAAACCATCAAGTGATAGATTTTCAACAAATACATGTCTGTCATTGAACAAACCCATCCAATGATTTGATAGTGAACAAACACAAAAGTCTCTTTCATAATTTCTTTACGAAACAACAGCAAATTTAAGGAAATTTCTGAAAAGTGATATATAAGGTTTTGGAACTCTTCTTATGTTTCCCCATCTGAGCTCAGAGAAGATGAGAGATGTAATGTTTGTCTCTGTTGTGTTGAAGTCCAATCAAGCAGGAGAGACCAGCCTCCCCTGAACCCAGCTGTGTGTCCATGAAGAGTGACCAGTCTATGGGTAAACCTATAAACTTTAGAGCGGGAGACCTTTCTACTGAACAAAGGTAAGAAGAACTCATGGGTCATGGTCAGTGAGTTAAACAACACTGTCTCTAGTCATTTCTCCTCTCCAATTTTCCAAATTATTTTTGTTGTTTTCGTAATCCATAGGCTAATCCTTATGTCCATTTTTCTAGTCCTAAAACAATATTAAACAAACACAATGTTCCCTCCGTGTGTGTGTGTGTGTGTGTGTGTGTGTGTGTGTGTGTGTGTGTGTGTGTGTGTGTGTGTGTGTGTGTGTGTGTGTGTGCACTCCCTGGATGAGGAGATGTAATCTCTATCCTGATTGCCTAGTCACCTTTACCCCTACCTACATGTACATATTACCTCAATTACCTCAACTTCCTGGTACCCCTGCAAATTGACTCAGTACTGGTACTCCTTATAGTCTCATTATTACCTCAACTACCTGGTACCCCTGCACATTGACTCAGTACTGGTACTCCTTATAGTCTCATTATTACCTCAACTACCTGGTACCCTGCACATTGACTCAGTACTGGTACTCCTTATAGTCTCATTATTACCTCAACTACCTGGTACCCCTGCACATTGACTCAGTACTGGTACTCCTTATAGTCTCATTATTACCTCAACTACCTGGTACCCCTGCACATTGACTCAGTACTGGTACTCCTTATAGTCTCATTATTACCTCAACTACCTGGTACCCTGCACATTGACTCAGTACTGGTACTCCTTATAGTCTCATTATTACCTCAACTACCTGGTACCCCTGCACATTGACTCAGTACTGGTACTCCTTATAGTCTCATTATTACCTCAACTACCTGGTACCCTGCACATTAACTCAGTACTGGTACTCCTTATAGTCTCATTATTACCTCAACTACCTGGTACCCCTGCACATTGACTCAGTACTGGTACTCCTTATAGTCTCATTAGTACCTCAACTACCTGGTACCCCTGCACATTGACTCAGTACTGGTACTCCTTATAGTCTCATTATTACCTCAACTACCTGGTACCCCTGCACATTGACTCAATACTGGTACTCCTTATAGTCTCATTATTACCTCAACTACCTGGTATCCTGCACATTGACTCAGTACTGGTACTCCTTATAGTCTCATTATTACCTCAACTACCTGGTACCCCTGCACACTGACTCAGTACTGGTACTCCTTATAGTCTCATTATTACCTCAACTACCTGGTACCCCTGCACATTGACTCAGTACTGGTACTCCTTATAGTCTCATTATTACCTCAAATACCTGGTACCCTGCACATTGACTCAGTACTGGTACTCCTTATAGTCTAATTATTACCTCAACTACCTGGTACCCCTGCACATTGACTCAGTACTGATACTCCTTATAGTCTCATTATTACCTCAACTACCTGGTACCCCTGCACATTGACTCAGTACTGGTTCTCCTTATAGCCTCATTATTACCTCAACTACCTGGTACCCCTGCACATTGACTCAGTACTGATACTCCTTATAGCCTCATTATTACCTCAACTACCTGGTACCCCTGCACATTGACTCAGTACTGGTACTCCTTATAGTCTCATTATTACCTCAAATACCTGGTACCCTGCACATTGACTCAGTACTGGTACTCCTTATAGTCTAATTATTACCTCAACTACCTGGTACCCCTGCACATTGACTCAGTACTGATACTCCTTATAGTCTCATTATTACCTCAACTACCTGGTACCCCTGCACATTGACTCAGTACTGGTTCTCCTTATAGCCTCATTATTACCTCAACTACCTGGTACCCCTGCACATTGACTCAGTACTGCTACTCCTTATAGCCTCATTATTACCTCAACTACCTGGTACCCCTGCACATTGACTCAGTACTGGTACTCCTTATAGTCTCATTATTACCTCAACTACCTGGTACCCCTGCACATTGACTCAGTACTGGTACTCCTTATAGTCTAATTATTACCTCAACTACCTGGTACCCCTGCACATTGACTCAGTACTGATACTCCTTATAGTCTCATTATTACCTCAACTACCTGGTACCCTGCACATTGACTCAGTACTGGTACTCCTTATAGTTTCATTATTACCTCAACTACCTGGTACCCCTGCACATTGACTCAGTACTGGTACTCCTTATAGTCTCATTATTACCTCAACTACCTGGTACCCCTGCACATTGACTCAGTACTGGTACTCCTTATAGCCTCATTATTACCTCAACTACCTGGTACCCTGCACATTGACTCAGTACTGGTACTCCTTATAGCCTCATTATTACCTCAACTACCTGGTACCCTGCACATTGACTCAGTACTGGTTCTCCTTATAGTCTCATTATTACCTCAACTACCTGGTACCCCTGCACATTGACTCAGTACTGGTACTCCTTATAGTCTCATTATTACCTCAACTACCTGGTACCCCTGCACATTGACTCAGTACTGGTACTCCTTATAGCCTCATTATTACCTCAACTACCTGGTACCCTGCACATTGACTCAGTACTGGTACTCCTTATAGCCTCATTATTACCTCAACTACCTGGTACCCTGCACATTGACTCAGTACTGGTTCTCCTTATAGTCTCATTATTACCTCAACTACCTGGTACCCCTGCACATTGACTCAGTACTGGTACTCCTTATAGCCTCATTATTACCTCAACTACCTGGTACCCTGCACATTGACTTAGTACTGGTACTCCTTATAGTCTCATTATTACCTCAACTACCTGGTGTTCCTGCACATTGACATTTGTACAGTTCTTTATGAATCTCTGTAAAACCCAAATATTATTACTGTATAAAACCTAGCAGTACTACTGATTTCTCTGAGGCTGAGGCAGATATATATTATTACTGTATAAAACCTAGCAGTACTACTGATTTCTCTGAGAGTGAGGCAGATATATATTATTACTGTGTAAAACCTAGCAGTACTACTGATTTCTCTGAGAGTGAGGCAGATATATATTATTACTGTGTAAAACCTAGCAGTACTACTGATTTCTCTGAGAGTGAGGCAGATATATATTATTACTGTATAAAACCTAGCAGTACTACTGATTTCTCTGAGAGTAAGGAAGATATATATTATTACTGTGTAAAACCTAGCAGTACTACTGATTTCTCTGAGAGTGAGGCAGATATATATTATTACTGTGTAAAACCTAGCAGTACTACTGATTTCTCTGAGAGTGAGGCAGATATATATTATTACTGTATAAAACCTAGCAGTACTACTGATTTCTCTGAGAGTAAGGAAGATATATATTATTACTGTGTAAAACCTAGCAGTACTACTGATTTCTCTGAGAGTGAGGCAGATATATATTATTACTGTGTAAAACCTAGCAGTACTACTGATTTCTCTGAGAGTGAGGCATATATATATTATTACTGTGTAAAACCCAGCAGTACTACTGATTTCTCTGAGAGTGAGGCAGATATATAGTATTACTGTGTAAAACCTAGCAGTACTACTGATTTCTCTGAGAGTGAGGCAGATATATATTATTACTGGGTAAAACCTAGCAGTACTACTGATTTCTCTGAGAGTGAGGCAGATATATATTATTACTGTGTAAAACCTAGCAGTACTACTGATTTCTCTGAGAGTGAGGCAGATATATATTATTACTGGGTAATACCTAGCAGTACTACTGATTTCTCTGAGAGTGAGGCAGATACATATTATTACTGTGTAAAACCTAGCAGAACTTCTGATTTCTCTGAGAGTGAGGCAGATATATATTATTACTGTGTAAAACCTAGCAGAACTACTGATTTCTCTGAGGATGAGGCATATATATATTATTACTGTGTAAAACCTAGCAGTACTACTGATTTCTCTGAGAGTGAGACAGATATATGTTATTACTGTGTAAAACCTAGCAGTACTACTGATTTCTCTGAGAGTGAGGCAGATATATATTATTACTGTGTAAAACCTAGCAGTACTACTGATTTCTCTGAGAGTGAGACAGATATATATTATTACTGTGTTAAACCTAGCAGTACTACTGATTTCTCTGAGAGTGAGGCAGATATATATTATTACTGTGTAAAACCTAGCAGTACTACTGATTTCTCTGAGAGTGAGGCAGATATATATTATTACTGTGTAAAACCTAGCAGTACTACTGATTTCTCTGAGAGTGAGACAGATATATATTATTACTGTGTAAAACCTAGCAGTACTACTGATTTCTCTGAGAGTGAGACAGATATATATTATTACTGTGTTAACCTCTAACGAGCCTCTACCCCGGATCCGGGAGCACCCCCCACCCCCCCCCCCCCCCCCCACACTGATTAGCATCGCTAGCATAGCGTCATAATTAAATAGTAGCATCTAAATATCATTAAATCACAAGTCCAAGCCACCTAATGAAAGATACAGATCTTGTGAATAAAGCCACCATTTCAGATTTTTAAAATGTTTTACAGGGAAGACACAATATGTAAATCTATTAGCTAACCACGTTAGCAAAGGACACGATTTTTTTACTCCCAACAGCTTTTTCCTGCGTCAGTAGCTATCACTAATTCGACTAAATAAAAATAATATAGCCACTAACCAAGAAACAACTTCATAAGATGACAGTCTGATAACATATTTATGGTATAGCATAGTTTTTTTTGGGAAAAATGTGCATTTTTCAGGTATAAATCACAGTTCTACATTGCAGCTGCAATATGAAATAGTGCTGACCCAGCCAGAACAATTACAGAGACCAACGTCATATAACGAATTACTCATCTTAAAACATTTCAGAAAAATACACAGCGTACAGATATTGAAAGCCCAACATCTGGTGAATCGAAACAATATTTCAGATTTATTAAATGTTTTATAACGAAAACAAAATGTAGCGCTAAATTAGCATAGCTATACCAGGCAGATTCGGCTAGGCGCCCACGGCCAGTTCACATGCACAACAGATATGATATAACATCGTAAATTGGGTCTTACTATGGCTGATCTTTCATCAGAATGTTGATCAAAGTGTCCTTTGTCAAGATGAGTCGTTGGTTCCGTTCAGAATTATTCCTTTCCCACTCCATTTAGCACAGGTACCGGTCGAGTGGCACGGATTTCTCAAACGTAACAACGGAACACCGCAAAACTCCCCAAAAAATTCAAATAATCTGATTAAACTATATTGAAAAAACATACATTACGATGATATGGTCACATGTATCAAACAAAATTCGACACGGAGATAGTTTGCATACATAACGCCAGCAAAACAGTACACAAACGCAGCTCAAATTCGAGCGATTCAGCAAACCGGAAGTTGTCGGTCACGCCAAAGAAATGGGTCCTATTTCACGTCAGTCCCAGATAAACAAAGAATTTCTCCTCTGACGTCCTCTTGACAACCAGAGGAAGGCGAATGAAGTGTGTTTCTGGTCATAGGGGGCACGACCATATATAGGCAGAGCTTTGAAGCCAGCATAACACATCTTGATTTTATGTTCTTGGTCATGGAAAGTGCTGTGGAATGACTTCTGTATCACTCAGAGACAAAATTGAAACGGTTTTAGAAACTAGGGATTGTTTTCTTTCCAATGGTATTATTTATATGCATATAGTAAGAGCAATAATTGAATAAGAGGCAGTTTAATCTGTAGAGCAAATTATGCTAATGCGAAAATAGCACCCCCTGTATTCTCAAGAATTAAACCTAGCAGTACTATTGATTTCGCTGAGAGTGAGGCAGATATATATTATTACTGTGTAAAACCTAGCAGTACTACTGATTTCTCTGAGAGTGAGGCAGATATATATTATTACTGTGTAAAACCTAGCAGTACTACTGATTTCTCTGAGAGTGAGGCAGATACAGTGGGGAGAACAAGTATTTGATACACTGCCAATTTTGCAGGTTTTCCTACTTACAAAGCATGTAGAGGTCTGTAATTTCTATCATGGGTACACTTCAACTATGAGAGACGGAATCTCAAACAAAAATCCAGAAAATCACATTGTATGATTTTTAAGTAATTAATTTGCATTTTATTGCATGACATAAGTATTTGATACATCAGAAAAGCAGATCTTAATATTTGGTACAGAAACCTTTGTTTGCAATTACAGAGATCATACGTTTCCTGTAGTTCTTGACCAGGTTTGCACACACTGCAGCAGGGATTTTGGCCCACTCCTCCATACAGATCTTCTCCAGATCCTTCAGGTTTCGGGGCTGTCGCGGGGCTATACGGACTTTCAGCTCCCTCCAAAGATTTTCTATTGGGTTCAGGTCTGGAGACTGGCTAGGCCACTCCAGGACCTTGAGATGCTTCTTACGGCGCCACTCCTTAGTTGCCCTGGCTGTGTGTTTCGGGTCGTTGTCATGCTGGAAGACCCAGCCACGACCCATCTTCAATGCTCTTACTGAGGGAAGGAGGTTGTTGGCCAAGATCTCGCGATACATGGCCCCATCCATCCTCCCCTCAATACGGTGCAGTCATCCTGTACCCTTTGCAGAAAAGCATCCCCAAAGAATGATGTTTCCACCTCCATGCTTCACGGTTGGGATGGTGTTCTTGGGGTTGTACTCATCCTTCTTCTTCCTCCAAACACGGCGAGTGGAGTTTAGACCAAAAAGCTCTATTTTTGTCTCATCAGACCACATGACCTGCTCCCATTCCTCCTCTGGATCATCCAGATGGTCATTGGCAAACTTCAGACGGGCCTGGACATGCGCTGGCTTGAGCAGGGGGACCTTGCGTGCGCTGCAGGATTTTAATCCATGACGGTGTAGTGTGTTACTAATGGTTTTCTTTGAGACTGTGGTCCCAGCTCTCTTCAGGTCATTGACCAGGTCCTGCCGTGTAGTTCTGGGCTGATAACTCACCTTCCTCATGATCATTGATGCCCCACGAGGTGAGATCTTGCATGGAGCCCCAGACCGAGGGTGATTGACCGTCATCTTGAACTTCTTCCATTTTCTAATAATTGCGCCAACAGTTGTTGCCTTCTCACCAAGCTGCTTGCCTATTGTCCTGTAGCCCATCCCAGCCTGTTGCATGTCTACAATTTTATCCCTGATGTCCTTATACAGCTCTCTGATCTTGGCCATTGTGGAGAGGTTGGAGTCTGTTTGATTGAGTGTGTGGACAGGTGTTTTTTATACAGGTAACGAGTTCAAACAGGTGCAGTTAATACAGGTAATGAGTGGAGAACAGGAGGGCTTCTTAAAGAAAAACTAACAGGTCTGTGAGAGCCGGAATTCTTACTGGTTGGTAGGTGATCAAATACTTATGTCATGCAATAAAATGCAAATTAATTACTTAAAAATCATACAATGTGATTTTCTGGATTTTTGTTTTACATTCCGTCTCTCACAGTTGAAGTGTACCTATGATAAAAATTACAGACCTCTACATGCTTTGTAAGTAGGAAAACCTGCAAAATCGGCAGTGTATCAAATACTTGTTCTCCCCACTGTATATACATTATTTGTTTCTCTGAAATGAAACCATGAAGTGATAGATTTTAAACAAATACATTTCTGAAAAGTGATATATAGCTTTTTGGAATGAAACTCTTCTTATGTTTCCCCATCTGAGCTCAGAGTAGATGAGAGATGTAATGTTTGTCTCTGTTGTGTTGAAGCCCAATAAAGCAGGAGACACCAGCCTCCCCTGTACCCAGCTGTGTGTCCATGAAGAGTGACACGTCTATGGGTAGACCTATAAACTTTAGAGAGGGAGACTTTTCTACTGAACAAAGGTAAGAAGAACTCATGGGTCATGGTCAGTGAGTTAAACAACACTGTCTTGTAATTTCTCATCTCCCATTTTCCCATTTCTTTTGGTTGTTTTCATAATCCATGAACTAATCCTCATGTCAATTGTCACAGTCCTAAAACATAACATTCCCTCCCTGTGTGTGTGTGTGTGTGTGTGTGTGTGTGTGTGTGTGTGTGTGTGTGTGTGTGTGTGTGTGTGTGTGTGTGTGTGTGTGTGTGTGTGTGTGTGTGTGTGTGTGTGTGTGTGTGTGTGTGTGTGTGTGTGCGCACTACCTGGATGAGGAGATGTAATCTCATGTTTTGTCCACAGAAACCAACAGGAGAGATCAGAGTCAGAGATTCTCAGTGGTCAGTCTTCCCAGAGTCATCAAACAGACCTGGCCTCCATATTCAGTGTATGTGGTCCTGTTATGTACATTTGTTTTTGTTTACCTCAAGTAAAGTTGATCTGTCAATCATTCATTAATGTGTTAATGAGAAAGCATTTCTTCTCTTGCTTAACTTATTTACATTATTTATTTCAGTTGCTTGAAGAGAAAATTATGACATTTGTGAAGAACGAGCTGAAGATGTTCAAGAGGATTCTTAGTCCAGAACTCCCAGAAGGCTTAGAGAGTCAGAAGCAGGATAAGGAAGTGGTGGACACTGAAGATGAGAAGCAGGAGAGCAGTGCCAGAGAGGGGGCTCTGAAGATCACACTGCACGTCCTGAGGAAAATGAACCAGAAGGAGCTTGCTGACACACTGGAGAACTGTAAGACCTGTCTGCCTCATGTTGAATGCTGTTTTATAACATTTAAAAGCTGTAGCTAAAGTACAGCTAAAGTAGCTGTGTAACTCAATGATATTGTAGCAGCCTTAACACAACACCTAGTGACCTCATCAAGTAGCAGCAGGGATGTGTTGTAATTTAGAGAGAGAGACAACATTAATAATACCATCAATAATACCAATAATAATATTAATCAGTCACACCAGTCTGTAATGCACTATGGAAACATTTACACATTTAGACAGACAGTTAATTGAATAAATGATTATATTTTAAACGTTATAACAGTTCTACAATACTGTAGGCATTAAATCAGACATAATATTAATATCCTTTGTGTTATTTCTAGATTCAGATGATCCTGCTGTGATTTGCCAACGTGAACTCAAATCTAATCTAAAGAAGAAGTTTCAATGTGTATTTGAGGGGATCGCTAAACAAGGAAACCCAACACTTCTCAATAAGATCTACACAGAGCTCTACATCACAGAGGGTGGAACAGGAGAGGTCAATAATGAACATGAGCTGAGACAGATTGAGACAACATCCAGGAAACAAGCAAGACCAGAGACTGCAATTAAATGTAATGACATCTTCAAACCCTTAACTGGACAAGACAAACTTATCAGAACTGTGCTGACAAAGGGAGTCGCTGGCATTGGAAAAACAGTCTCTGTGCAGAAGTTCATTCTGGACTGGGCTGAAGGAAAAGCAAATCAGGATGTCCAATTTGTATTTTCATTCCCTTTTCGGGAGCTGAATTTGATGAAAGGGGACAAACACACTTTCATTGAACTTCTTAATCACTTCTCAATGGAAACCAAACAATCAAGAATCTCCAACTTCAACAAGTACAAAGTTCTGTTCATCTTTGATGGTCTGGATGAGTGCCGACTGCCCCTAGACTTCCAGAAGAACAAGATCTGTTGTGACGTCACAGAGTCAACCTCAGTGGATGTTCTGCTGACAAATCTCATCAAGGGAAATCTGCTTCCCTCTGCTCTCCTCTGGATAACTACCCGACCTGCAGCAGCCAGTAAGATCCCTTCAGAGTGTGTTGACCAGGTGACAGAGGTACGAGGGTTCAATGACCCACAGAAGGAGGAGTACTTCAGGAAGAGATTCAGTGATGAGGATCTGGCCAGCAGAATCATCTCACACATAAAGACATCAAGGAGCCTCCACATCATGTGCCACATTCCAGTCTTCTGTTGGATTTCTGCAATAGTCCTTGAACACATTCTGAAACATAAGAGAGAAGAGATGCCCAAGACTCTGACTGAGATGTACACACACCTTGTGGTGTTTCATACCAAACAGAAGACAGAAAAGTATCTTGGGAAAGAAGAGACAGGTCCACACTGGAATAAAGAGAGCATTCTGTCACTGGGAAAACTGGCTTTTCAACAGCTTGTAAAGTGCAATCTGATTTTCTATGAAGAAGACCTTAAAGAGGCTGGCATTGATGTCAATGAAGCCTCAGTGTACTCAGGATTGTGCACACAGCTCTTTAAAGAGGAATGTGTGCTGTACCAGGAAAAGGTGTACTGCTTTGTTCATCTGAGCATTCAGGAGTTTCTGGCTGCTGTATATGTGTTCCTCTCATTCATCAACAACAATGAGAATCTAATGGACAAACTGCAAACAAAAGATGAGCCTGAAGTTTCTGTCTACAAGAGTGCTGTGGATAAAGCCTTACGAAGTGAGACGGGAAACCTTGACCTTTTCCTCCGCTTCCTTCTGGGCCTCTCACTGGAGTCCAATCAGAAGCACTTACGAGGTCTACTGACAAAGACAAGAAGCAGCTCACAGAGCCATGAAGAAACAGTCAAGTACATCAAGGAGAAGATTGGGGAGAATCCCTCTCCAGAGAGGTGCATCAATCTGTTCCACTGTCTGAATGAACTGAATGACCATTCTCTAGTGGAGGAGATCCAAAGCTACCTGAGCTCAGGAAGTCTCTCAAAACCCAACCTGTCACCTGCACAGTGGTCAGCTCTGGTCTTTGTGTTGCTGACTTCAGAAAAGGAGCTGGATGTGTTTGACCTGAAGAAATACTCCAGATCAGAGGAAGGTCTTCTGAGGCTGCTGCCAGTGGTCAAAGCCTCCAGAGCTGCTCTGTGAGTAAATAAAATGACATATCAGAACTAATCATCAGGAAGCATTATTCAGTTTAGAGAAAAATATTTATTATAATATGTATAATATATTATATTGAATAACATAATTAATAAATGCTTTGATTCTCACATTAGTATAATATTATGACAATACAATTCAAGGAGCCAGAAGATGAATCTATATGTTGTTTGAGAGAATAAACCAAATGCATCTGCCATTGTCCTTCTACACTACTGGTTAAAATAACACTGTGTTTGTGAAGTCATGATGATCTCTTTGTCAGGCTGTCAGGCTGTGGAGTCACAGAGGAAGGCTGTGCTTCTCTGGTCTCAGCTCTGGAGTCAAACCCCTCACACCTGAGAGAGCTGGATCTGAGTAACAATGACCTGAAGGATTCAGGAGTGAAGCTGCTCTCTGCTGGACTGGGGAATCCCCACTGTAAACTGGAGACTCTGAGGTCAGTATTCCTGTAGTTGGTCAACAAGTGATAACTGTTCACCAGATCCACATGTGTTTACCAGACACACATAGTCCACACCATATGTGTTTGGACAGTGAAGCTTACAGTTTTACATTTGGTGCTATGCTCCAGCATTTTGGATTTGAGATAGAATGTTTCATATTAGACAACAGTACAGAATGTCACCTTGTATTTAAAGGTATTTATACATATATATTTTACCGTTTAGAAATACAAGCACTTTATGTATCTAGCTCCCCCATTTGTAGAATTCTTAATTATTTGGACAAATTCACTTATAGTGTATTAAAGTAGTCATAAGTTTAGTATTTGGTCCCATATTCCATGCCTGCAGTGATTACATCAAGCTTGTGATTCTACTAACTTGTTGAATGTATTTGCAGTTTGTCTTGGTTGTGTTTTGGATGTTTTTCCTAATAGAAACTGAATGGTGAATAATGTCCTGTCATTTTGGAGTCACTTCACTTGTATTGTCAGTAAGAATAGAAGATGTTTCTGAACACTTCTACATTCATGTGGATGCTACCATGATTATGAATAATCATGAATGATTTGAGAATAATGATGAATGAGAAAGTTACAGAGGCACAACGATCAGACCCCCTCTGTTATTGGTAATGGTGAGAGCTTAGCATGTTTTGTTGTAGCCTCTGTTATTGGTAATGGTGAGAGGTTAGCATGTTTTATTGTAGCCTCGGTTATTGGTAATGGTGAGAGCTTAGCATGTTTTGTTGTAGCCTCTGTAACTTTCTCACTCATCATTTTTCATGATTGATTCATGATTTGTCTTAATTCTGGCATCATAATGATTAATTTAGTAGTGTTTAGAAACATGTTATCTACTCACTTACATGCTGACCAGACCGGACACTTCGCGTGCGCAAGTGTCGCAAAATAAATTTAGAATTCCATGTTATTCAATTATTGCACCCACACTGCTTGCGCGCGCCAACGAGCGTCTGCGACACCAAGGGCTAAAATAGATGTCGTTCCTATTTCTGACGCAGATCACGCTGAAAGTCCTGCCTCTCCCATCTCCTCATTGGTTTATAGAAGCAGGTACCCACGTGCCATCTCCTCATTGGTTATACCCACGTGGGTGATAGAAAGACGAACTGTTTTGCCGGTAGTCGTGGTAATACAATGAAAGTTTAGATGCGACAACCATACAATTTAAACCATGAAAAAGCCTGGAAGGAGGAGAGATGACTAGAAACGATTCGGTTGGCCGTTTAATGTGTGAATTAATTGTCGGAGTAGAGATCCTTGTGCATTTTCAGGTAAAATAACAACTCAATGTTTATATCCCAGGACAAATTAGCTAGCAACAGCAAGCTAGCTAAATAGGACAAATTAACGTTAGCTAGCAAGTGCAAGCTAACTAGCTAAATTACCATACATGTTTAATTATTTTCAACCTGTCCCCAATTTAATGTCATTGGTTCAGAGTTTGTTTTGATATTTTAACCTGCGTGTCGTGATCGCGTTTGGTGTGTGGACAAAATACATTTATGCACGATGGCGCACGCGCGCAGCCGGTTTGTCAGACATTATCCAGTCATCATCCACCATTCAGTTACTATTGGGCAAAACATAGATTAATTTAGTCGTGTTTAGAAACATGGTATCTACTCACTTAGACAGAAGATTAATCCAGTCATCATCCACCATTCAGTTATTGTGTAAAAACACAACCCAAAACACAACCAAAATAAACTGCAAATGCAACCACCGAGTTTGGGAACAAATACAAAATGTTTGACTACTTTAATACAATTAGACAGAATACTTTTTACTTCTTGTGGATACACAAAGTGCTTTCATTAACAATATTAGCTTCACTGTCAAAATAGATGTTGTTTGGACTGTGTGTTTAGTTCATATTTTAAGTATCCCTATATTTCTGTTACTATGGTGATATCACTCTGTTATTAGTGCGCCTGGGAGTGTCAGTGTTGATGGACCTGCCTGAGTGTCATGGTAACCATGTATTGTGGTAATACGGTTTAGTAAACGTTGTTCAACTGGAACATAGTCGTTGTGTCATTTTGAGTGAACACTGTTTACTCAATACAATCTAAATCTGATACCTCACTGTCACGACTAAACACGACTGTCTTTTGACTGATACTGCTTTTTAAACTGGTCTGGTCAGTCTACTCAAATTTTTGTACAATAAATGTTTCAATCTGCAAGCAATACTTTGATAATTGTAATTTCTAAATATGATACATTCATTTATGAATATATATGGCAGGTTTCAGGACGCTGATGTATCTGAATATGTTGAAAAAATATACTGCCACTATTATCACCACTAAAGAATAGCAGTGTGATTTTAATATCATGTGACTCTTTGCAGGCTGTCAGGCTGTCTAGTCACAGAGGAAGGCTGTGCTTCTCTGGTCTCAGCTCTGAGGTCAAACCCCTCACACCTGAGAAAGTTGGAGCTGAGTAACAATGACCTGAAGGATTCAGGAGTGAAGCTGCTCTCTGCTGGACTGGGGAATCCCCACTGTAAACTGGAGACTCTGAGGTCAGTCTTCCTGTAGTTGGTCAACAAGTGATAACTGTTCACCAGATCCACATGTGTTTACCAGGCACACATAGTCCACACCATATGTGTTTGGACAGTGAAAATTACAGTTTTACATTTGGTGCTATGATCCAGCATTTTGGATTTGAGATAGAATGTTTCATATTCGGCAGCAGTACAGAATGTCACCTTTTTTTTGAGGTTATTCATACATATATTTTACCGTTTAGATATGAATAGTGAATAATGATGAATAACAAGTTATAGAGGCACAAATATCAGTATAAATGCTAATCTCCCCTGTTATTGGTAATGGTGAGAGGTTAGCATGTTTTGTTGTAGTCTCTGTTATTGGTAATGGTGAGAGGTTAGCATGTTTTGTTGTAGCCTCTGTTATTGGTAATGGTGAGAGGTTAGCATGTTTTGTTGTAGTCTCTGTTATTGGTAATGGTGAGAGGTTAGCATGTTTTGTTGTAGTCTCTGTTATTGGTCATGGTGAGAGGTTAGCATGTTTTGTTGTAGCCTCTGTTATTGGTAATGGTGAGAGGTTAGCATGTTTTGTTGTAGCCTCTGTTATTGGTAATGGTGAGAGGTTAGCATGTTTTGTTGTAGACTCTGTTATTGGTAATGGTGAGATGTTAGCATGTTTTGTTGTATCCTCTGTTATTGGTAATGGTGAGAGGTTAGCATGTTTTGTTGTAGTCTCTGTTATTGGTAATGGTGAGAGGTTAGCATGTTTTGTTGTATCCTCTGTTATTGGTAATGGTGAGAGGTTAGCATGTTTTGTTGTAGTCTCTGTTATTGGTAATGGCGAGAGGTTAGCATGTTTTTGTTGTAGCCTCTGTAACTCTCTCACTCATTATTATTCATGATTCATTCATGATCTTTCTCAATCATGGCAGTCACAGGCTTGATGTAGTCATTGTGTTCAAAGAATATGGGACCAAATACTATACTTTTGACTACTTTAATACACTTTAAGTTATTTGGTCAGAATACTTATGACTTTTTCAAATAGTGGGACTAGATACATAAAGTGCTTTTATTTTTCTAAATGGTGAAACAGATATGTATTAAAATATCCTCAAATAAAAGGTGACATTATATACTGTCACCTCATATGAAACATTTGATCTCAAATCCAAAATGTTGGAGTATAGAGCCACATTTAAAATGTTAGCTTCACTGTCAAAATAGATATGGTTTGGACTGTATACTCAATACAATCTAAATCTGATATCTCACTGTCTGTCTTTTGACTGATACTGCTTTTTAAACAGATCTGGTCATTCTACTATAATATTTGTTAATTTGCATCTTTCTATCTACAAGCAATACATTGATAATCTGTCATTTCTAATAATGAAACATTAATTGATGAATAGATATGGCAGGTTTCAGGACACTGATGTATCTGAATATGTTGAAAAAATAATACTACCACTATTTTCACCACCAAAGGAATAGCAGTGTGGTTTTAATATGATTTGACTCTTTGCAGGCTGTCAGGCTGTCTAGTCACAGAGGAAGGCTGTGCTTCTCTGGTCTCAGCTCTGAGGTCAAACCCCTCACACCTGAGAGAGCTGGGACTGCAGCTACAATCACCCAGGAGACTCAGGAGTCAGACTGCTCTCTGCTGGACTTGAGGATCCACACTGCAGACTGGAGAAACTCAAGTATGTAGAGGGCGTCGTGTCTTTGGGCTATGCCGGATTAAGTGTTTTGACATGCTATTCTATAAAATACTTTCTCCATAATTAATATTACCTGATTGAACTAATCATGTAAATGTAATTAACTAGAGAGGAGGGGCACCACAAAATAATATTTATAGAGCTGTTATCTTCCGAATAAACTCTTAAAGACCTAGTAATATTTTACATCAATAGCAGTCAATATTAATCGTCACCTTATTTCAGTCTCATCTGAAAGTTGTAAAATCTTGGTTATCTTCACAAACCCTGGCTAACAAGTTGAATCAGCAATACAAAATTGGGTTTAATTATTTATTTACTAAATACCTAACTAAATCAAACAGAATTACATATACACAGAATGAATCATACCTTGATTACAAATTACGTCATAAAGGAAAACGTCCCTAGCGGGCGGAACAGATATGACAGCTTGTTACACCAATGAAAAGGGGCTGGGTTTGAGTGAAAGAGCGGGAAGACTGAGGAACAAAGGGAGAAGCTGTGCTATCGTAAATACAGTATCTTATGCATTCTAAATTACCGCCCATTTGGAAAAGGAAAATGCAATAAATATTTACTCTGAGCTGCGCTTCGGTAGGTTGGTGGTAGATGGAAGTGTGCCCAACCGGGTCCTTTGTCCTTTGAAGAATGTCTCTGCTGCTGCTGAGTGGTAGACTGGATACTCTGTCTGTCCTAATTTACATTTGCAGCTGCGGTTGCTAACAACGTCTAGGAGGTATCACTTCTATTGTCAATACGAGTTCAAAGTTCATACCATTCACAACCAAAGCTCATGCTGATGTTGGCTTCGTTCTGTAGTTATTATCTGAACCATTCTGACATAGGACTGTCGTCCTCACATCCTTGGAACAGGAAGTTCAATTTTCGTCAATGGCTTATATAGTGGAGGGAGAAGGGTGTGTCTGAAAAGTTTATAACCCATGTCTCTTCACAGGGGCGGGCCACTGGTTGAGCAGAGCCCTAAACTTATGAAAACCCAAATCTCTCATTTGGAAGCTAAAATAAAATTTCATCTCTTCACTAATAATTTCATATTCAAACGTTTGAATTAAACAACAATTCCATGTGAATCCGATACCGATGATGTGTAGACTTTCCACAGTAGAGTTTATGTCATTCTATCATTGATGAGAATGTGTCAGAGGGCAACCGAACTGACATAATATACCTTAAGTACCACCGCATATGTTCAGTTGGTCGGATTACCAGAATATAGTTCATTTCCCCCCAACTTCTGATGTTCCCAGAATCTCTATGTTAACCAAGGGGTCTAATGTCACATCAGTAGAGTAGGGAGAGGAAAGGGGGGGCAGAGAGGTATTTATGACTGTCATAAACCTACCCCCAGGCAAAAATCATGACAAGGGTTTATGTCAATCTTCATATCAGACATGTTTGACTTACCAGGCTAGTTAATAAGACAAACATTCTGACCACCACTTGGACAAATTATATGCTGTGTGTGAGTTCAGTGTGTGTGTGTCTAGTATGTATGTGTGTGTGTGTGTGTGTGTGTGTCACTCAATGTCTGTTCTTCTGCTTACCGCTACAGTGTGGAACATGGTGGAGGGTACACAATGAAACCTGGGCCTAGAAAATGTGAGTGTTGACTGCTGTGAAGAATATGACTAAGAATAAGTCTTAATTCAAGTTAAGTCAAAGTCAAAGACCACCATCATTACTTACTTGGTCATATTAAATATCAGCTGTAGTTCTACAGAAACAGAAATCAGGGACAACACAGTTTACAAAGAGTTGCTTGTGTGCGTGTGTTTTATATTACCATATAGTATAACATATGATCATTCAAGTCTCCAGTTAACTTAACTTCTCCTTTTGATACCTAGAAACATCGAAATTAAATGAATTAGTGAAAAGTGAGTTAACATTCTAATTTGAATTATGATGATTTCTAATATTGTGTCTGGTTTCATCCATCAGATGTCTGTTATCTCACACTGGACCCAAACACAGTAAACAGACGCCTCTCTCTGTCTGAGGAGAACAGAAAGGTGACATGTAGGACAGAGGAGCAGCCGTATCCTCATCACCCAGAGAGATTTGAGGACTGTAGACAGGTGCTGTGTAGAGAGGGTCTGACTGGGCGCTGTTACTGGGAGGTAGAGTGGAGTGGGAGAGGGGTTGGTATAGGAGTGACATATAAAGGAATCAACAAGAGAGGATGGGGTGGCTGTGGGCTTGGATACATTGACAAGTCCTGGAGTCTGTTCTGCTCTGACCACGGTTACGCTGCCTGGCACAATAATAATCCCACTACCATAGACGTCCTCTCCAGCTCCCACAGAGTAGGAGTGTATCTGGACTGGCCAGCCGGCACTCTGTCCTTCTATAGAGCCTCCTCTGACACACTGACCCACCTGAACACATTCACCTGCACATTCACTGAGCCCCTCTATCCAGGGTTTCATCTTTGGTATGATGGTGCCTCAGTGTCTCTGTGTCAGTGATACACACACACATTGGACATATACACACACACACACACACACACTGGACACACACACAAATTGAACACACACACACTGGACACACACATTGGACACACACACACACACACACACACATTGATAACACACACACACACACACACTGGACACACACACTGGACACACACACACATTTCTTATGTAACACACACACGCCACACACACACACACACACACACACACAGACACACACACACACACACACACACACACATATTGGACACACACACACATTGGACACACGCACACACACATTGGTCACACACACACACACACATTGGAAACACACACACACACATACACACACGCACTTACACACACATTGGACACACACACCACACACACACAGACACATACACAAACACACACACACATTGGACACACACACACACACACACACACTGGACACACACATTGGACACACACACATTGGACAAACACACACACAAATTGGACACACACACACATATTGGACACACAAACCCTAGACACACATGCACATTGGACACACACACACACACTGGACACACACACACTGGACTCATACACACACACACACACACACACACACACACACACACTGGACACACACACACACACACACACACTGGACACACACATTGGACACACACACACTGGACACTTACACACAGACACACACATTGGACAAACACACACACATTGGACACACACACATATTGGACACACAAACCCTAGACACACATGCACATTGGACACAAACACACACACACACACTGGACACATACACACACACACACACACACACACACACACTGGACACACACAAACACACATTGGAAACACACACATATTGGACACACAAACCCTGGACACACACACACACTGGACACAGACACACACACACTGGACACAGTGGACACATACACACACACACACACACACACACACACACACACACACACTGGAAACAGACACTGGATACACACACACACACTGGACACACACACACACACACACATTGGACACACACAAACACACACATTGGAAACACACACACACACACATTGGACACACACACACACACACACACAATTTGGACACATACACACATTGGACACACACACAGACACGCGCACACACATTGGACACACACACACACACACACACATTGGACACAGATACGCACACACACATTGGACACACACACACATTTGACATATACACAAACACGCTGGACACTCACACATACACAGACACACACATTGGACACACACACACAAACCCTGGACATAGACACACACACCTACACACAGACTCTGGAAACAGACACTGGACACACACACACACACACACACACACATTGGACACACACACACATTGGACACACACACACGTTGGACACACACACACACACACACACACACACACACACACACACACACACTGGATTGGACACACACACACATTGGACACACACACACATTGGACACACACACACACGTTGGACACACACACACACACACACACACTGGATTGGACACACACACACACACATTAGACACACACACACATTGGACACACACACACATTTGACACTCACACACACATATTGGATACACATACACACACCCACACCCCACACACACACGTTGGACACATACACACACGCACACACACATTGGACACACACACACACACACATATTGGTCAAATACACAAACACGCTGGACACTTACATACACACAACGACACACACACACATTGGACATTGGACACACACACACACACACACTGGACACACATATTGGACACACAAACCCTGGACACAGACAAACCCTGGTCACACACACACTTTGGACACAGACACACACTAGACACAAACACACACACACACACACACACACATTGGACACACACACAAACACACATTGGACACACACATGTTGGACACACAAACCCTGGACACACACACACATTGGACACAGACACACACTAGACACAAACACACACACATACACACACACACACACACATTGGACACACACACAAACACACATTGGACACACACACATATTGGACACACAAACCCTGGACACACACACACACACACACTGGACACAGACACAGACACACACTGGACACACACACACACTGGACACACACACACACACTGGACACAGACACAGACACATACTGGACACAGACACAGACACACACTGGACACAGACACAGACACACACTGGACACCAACACACACTGGATCTAGACACTGGATACACACACACACACACACACACACACACACACACACACACACACACACACACACACACACACACACACACACACACAACACTCACATTGGACACACACACATATTGGACACACAAAACATGGACACACACACACACACTGGACACAGACACAGACACACACTGGACACACACACACACACACACACAAACGATGGACACACACACACATTGGACACACGCACACACACATTGGACACAAACAAACACACACACACATACGACACTCACCATCACACACACACAAACACACTGGACAAACAGACACACTTGACACACACATTGGACACACACACACAAACATTGGAAACAAACACACACACACACACACATTGGACACACACACAAAGACACATTGGACACACACACATATTGGACACACACACACTGGACACAGACACAGACACACACTGGACCTACACACTGGACACACACTGGACACACACACACTGGACAGACACACACACACACACACATTGACAAACAAACACATTGGACACACACACACACACACACACATTGGACACACACAAACACACACACACACACACACTTTGGACACACAAACAATCACACACAAACATAAGAAATAAACAAGCACATACACACACACAAACACTCTGGACACAAACACACACTGGACACACACATTGGACACACACATACACATTGGACACACACACGCACACACACACACACCACACACACACACACACACACACACACACACACACACACACACACACACACACACACATTGGACACACACACACAAGCACAGACATTGGACACACACTCACATCGGACACACAGACACACACACACACACACACACACACACATTGAAGACACACAAACACACACACACACACACACATTGGAAACACACAAACACACACACGACACACACATTTTAACTCCACACGGACACACTGGACACACACACACACTGGACACACACGCACACACATTGGACACACACAAAGACACACTGGACAAACACACACACACACACAAACACACTGGACACACACACACCGGATACACACACACACATAATGGACACACACACAATGGACACACACACACACACACTGGACACACACAAACACACTGGATACACACACATTGGACACACAGACACTGGACACACAATACCCTGGACACACAATACCCTGGACACATCAAACACATTGGACACACACACACACATATTGGACGCACACACACATGCACACACACTGGACACACACACACACACACACACACACTGAACGCACACTGGACACACACACACACATGCTGGACACACACACACACACACTGGACACACACACACACACACACACACTGGACACACACTGGACACACACATACACACTGCACACACACACCTTGGACACACACACACTGGACACACACACACACACACTGGACACACACACCTTGGACACACAAACACTGGACAAACACACACACACTGGACACACACTGGGCACACACACACAGGTTGGACACACACACACACTCTGGACACACACCAGTGGTTGCAAGGCAGTTTCTGTATCACAGGTTCTAGAACAGCTTCTATTCCAGTTCTATCTGCCTGTTAAATCAGTTTCTTGACCACAGGTTCTAGAACAGCTTCTATCCCAGTTCTATCTGCCTGTTAAATCAGTTTCTGGACCACAGGTTCTAGAACAGCTTCTATCCCAGTTCTATCTGCCTGTTAATTCAGTTTCTGGACCACAGGTTCTAGAACAGCTTCTATCCCAGTTTTATCTGCCTATTAAATCAGTTTCTGGATCACAGGTTCTAGAACAGCTTCTATCCCAGTTCTATCTGCCTGTTAAATCAGTTTCTGGACCACAGGTTCTAGAACAGCTTCTATCCCAGTTTTATCTGCCTATTAAATCAGTTTCTGGACCACAGGTTCTAGAACTGTTACGGCTTTCTTCCAGGGGTGAAGGAGAGGACCAAAGTGCAGCGCGGCTAGTGTTCAACATGTTTAATAAAGAACAAGTGAAACACTACAAACAACATACAAAATAACAAATGTGAAAAAACCGAGACAGACCTATCTGGTGCAGACAAACACAGAGACAGGAAACAAACACCCACAAAATCCCAACACAAAACAAGCCTCCTATATATGATTCTCAATCAGGGACAACGATTACCATCTGCCTCTGATTGAGAACCATATTAGGCTGGACATAGAAACAGACAAACTAGACACACAACATAGAATTCCCACCCAGCTCACGTCCTGACCAACATTAAACAAGCACAACACATAGGAACTCTGGTCAGGACGTTACAGTACCCCCCTCCTGAGGTGCGGACTCCGAACGCACCCCTAAAACTCAAGAGGAGGGTCTGGGTGGGCATCTTTCCGCGGTGGCGGCTCCGGCGGTGGACGAGGACACCACTCCACCACTGTCTTTGTCCCCCTCCTTAGCGTCCTTTGAGTGGCGACCCTCGCCCACGACCTAGGCCTAAGAATCCTCCCCAAGGCCCCCACATGATTTTGGAGGTAGCTCAGGACAGAGAAGTAGCTCATGACAGAGAGGTAGCTCAGGACAGAGAGGTAGCTCAGGACAGAGAGGTAGCTCAGGACAGAGAGGTAGCTCAGGACAGAGAGGTAGCTCAGGACAGAGGGGCAACTCCGGACGAGTGGCAGCTCCGGACTGAGTGGCAGCTCCGGACTGAGTGGCAGCTCCGGACTGAGTGGCAGCTCCGGACTGAGTGGCAGCTCATGACTGAGTGGCAGCTCATGACTGAGTGGCAGCTCATGACTGTAGGGCAGCTCATGACTGTAGGGCAGCTCATGACTGTAGGGCAGCTCATGACTGTAGGGCAGCTCATGACTGTAGGGCAGCTCATGACTGGCTGACGGCTCTGGACGCTCATGGCTGACTGACGGCTCCGGCAGATCCTGTCTGGTTGGCGGCTCTGGCAGATCCTGTCTGGTTGGCGGCTCTGGCAGATCCTGTCTGGTTGGCGGCCCTGGCAGATCCTGACTGACGAATGGCTCTAGCGGCTCCTGACTGACGAACGGCTCTGACGGCTCGGGACAGACGGGCGGCTCTAACGGCTCGGGACAGACGGATGGCTCAGACGGCGCTGGGGAGATGGATGGCTCAGATGGCGCTGGGGAGACGGATGGCTCAGATGGCGCTGGGGAGACGGATGGCTCAGATGGCGCTGGGGAGACGGATGGCTCCGATGGCGCTTGGCAGACGGCCAGCTCTGACGGCGTTGGGCAGACGGACAGTTCAGGCGCCGCTGGGCAGACGGGCAGTTCAGGCGCCGCTGGGCAGACGGGCAGTTCAGGCACCGCTGGGCAGACGGCAGACTCTGGCCGGCTGAGACGCACTATAGGCCTGATGCGTGGTGCCGGAACTGGAGGTACCGGGCTGAGGGCACGCACCTCAGGGCGAGTGCGGGGAGCAGGAACAGGGCACACTGGACTCTCGAGGCGCACTATAGGCCTGGCGCGTGGTACCGGAACTGGAGGTACCGGGCTGAGGGCACGCACCTCAGGGCGAGTGCGGGGAGAAGGAACAGTGCGTACAGGGCTTTGGAGACGCACAGGAGGCTTGGTGCGTGGTGCCGGAACTGGAGGCACTGGGCTGGGGCGGGAAGGTGGCGCCGGATATACCGGACCGTGAAGGAGGACACGCGCTCTTGAGCACCGAGCCTCCCCAACCTTACCAGGTTGAATGGTCCCCGTAGCCCTGCCAGTGCGGCGAGGTGGAATAGCCCGCACTGGGCTATGCAGGCGAACCGGGGACACCACCTGTAAGGCTGGTGCCATGTACGCCGGCCCGAGGAGACGTACTGGAGGCCAGATATGTTGGGCCGGCTTCATGGCACCCGGCTCGATGCCCAACCTAGCCCTACCAGTGCGGCAAGGTGGAATAGCCCGCACTGGGCTAAGCACGCGTACTGGGGACACCGTGCGCTCCACCGCATAACACGGTGTCTGACCAGTACGACGCCCTCTCACTCCACAGTAAGCCCGGGGAGTTGGCTCAGGTATCCAACCCGGCTTCGCCACACTCCCCTTTAGCCACCCCCCAATAAATTTTTGGGTGAGCCTCTCGGGCTTCCAGCCTCTCTTACGTGCTGCCTCCTCAATCCACCGCTCCTGGGCTGTGGCTGCCTCCTTCTCCTCCCGAGAGCGGCGATTCTCTCCAACCTTAGCCCAGGGTCCTTCTCCGTTGAATATTTGCTCCCAAGACCATTCCTCCTGGTACCGCTGCTTCTGTTGCTGCTGCCCATTTCCACGCTGCTTGGTCCGGGTTTGGTGGGTGTTTCTGTTACGGCTTTCTTCCAGGGGTGAAGGAGAGGACCAAAGTGCAGCGCGGCTAGTGTTCAACATGTTTAATAAAGAACAAGTGAAACACTACAAACAACATACAAAATAACAAATGTGAAATAACCGAGACAGACCTATCTGGTGCAGACAAACACAGAGACAGGAAACAAACACCCACAAAATCCCAACACAAAACAAGCCTCCTATATATGATTCTCAATCAGGGACAACGATTACCATCTGCCTCTGATTGAGAACCATATTAGGCTGGACATAGAAACAGACAAACTAGACACACAACATAGAATTCCCACCCAGCTCACGTCCTGACCAACATTAAACAAGCACAACACATAGGAACTCTGGTCAGGACGTTACAAGAACAGCTTCTGTCCCAGTTCTATCTACCTGTTAAATCATCAACCTAAACTGTTTTCATCAGACTATTAGAACATGACTGAACATTTTGGTTCCTTTTCTGATCTTTTACCACTTTGCATTTTTTATGATATATTTTACTGTTTGTGTTTGTACCACAGGAGGTTGGTGGGACCTTAATTGGGGAGGACAGGCTTGTAATGGCTGGAGGGGAATAAGTGGAATGGTATCAAACACGTGGTTTCCATGTGTTCCATTTCATTCACTCTGTTCCAGACATTATTATGAGCCGTCCTCCCCTCAGCAGCCTCCTCTGGTATGTACTGTCCTATTTGTGAGAGAGCTCCAACAAGGAATTACAATGGATGTATTACTTTTAATACCTGCAAATGGGTGACGTTACGAGTTGACGTTAAAGTAACATTCTCAGAACACACTGCACTTGTTTTATACTGTTTTAGATGTATCCTCTGTTTAAACATTTAAACTCTCTTACAATAACACTGTTAAAATACCAATGTGATCATTTGTTGTATGTCTTTTATGTTGAAAAACAAATTGTACAATTATATATGGACATACGCTCCATAGTTATACAAGTATACAAGGATATATTGTACTTTTCATAATAAAACATACTTGAAACAAGAAAAAAGCATGTTAATTGTCAAAACAATTTCGTTATTGATTTCACGTTGCCTCTCCCAGTCGCAGGATGATGTTTGTCATGAATCTTGACCTGGAGGCAGAACTGTGTGATTCCCTCTAGATATGCCAGCTACAAAGTCAGATTGTCTATTACATGATGGTCCAACACAGTAGGGGGGATATTTCCTCTAGATATGCCAGCTGCAAAGTCATAATTGGCTGTGGAAAATAATGCTGTTTTATGGTCTTAATTTAAGGGAAGGATTAGCAGTGTGGTTGGGGTTGTGGTTAGAATTTAAATCAGATTGTATTACTTTGTGCCTGTGTCAACTAGTGACCACTTTGCTGAACTGCCTCCAGAACAAGAGTCATGACAATAAATACTGACCTGCCTCCTAGTCATCCCCTCCTTATCTTTACAAGGCTGCAGAACATACAAGCTAGTGATTTGGGGGTTCTCTCATAACCCTCAGTCCCCAGGTGGGTAGATGGCAGGTTGTATAAAGAGAAGCTAGTGATGTGGAGGTTCTCTCATAACCCTCAGTCCCCAGGTGGGTAGATGGCAGGTTGAGTAAAGAGAAGCTAGTGATGTGGGGGTTCTCTCATAACGCTCAGTCCCCAGGTGGGTAGATGGCAGGTTGTATAAAGAGAAGCTAGTGATGTGGGGGTTCTCTCATAACCCTCAGTCCCCAGGTGGGTAGATGGCAGGTTGTATAAAGAGAAGCTAGTGATGTGGGGGTTCTCTCATAACCCTCAGTCCCCAGGTGGGTAGATGGCAGGTTGTATAAAGAGAAGCTAGTGATGTGGGGGTTCTCTCATAACCCTCAGTCCCCAGGTGGGTAGATGGCAGGTTGTATAAAGAGAAGCTAGTGATGTGGGGGTTCTCTCATAACCCTCAGTCCCCAGGTGGGTAGATGGCAGGTTGAATAAAGAGAAGCTAGTGATGTGGGGGTTCTCTCATAACCCTCAGTCCCCAGGTGGGTAGATGGCAGGTTGTATAAAGAGAAGCTAGTGATGTGGGGGTTCTCTCATAACCCTCAGTCCCCAGGTGGGTAGATGGCAGGTTGTATAAAGAGAAGCTAGTGATGTGGGGGTTCTGTCATAACCCTCAGTCCCCAGGTGGGTAGATGGCAGGGTGAATAAAGAGAAGCTAGTGATGTGGGGGTTCTCTCATAACCCCCAGTCCCCAGGTGGGTAGATGGCAGGTTGTATAAAGAGAAGCTAGTGATGTGGGGGTTCTCTCATAACCCTCAGTCCCCAGGTGGGTAGATGGCAGGTTGAATAAAGAGAAGCTAGTGATGTGGGGGTTCTCTCATAACCCTCAGTCCCCAGGTGGGTAGATGGCAGGTTGTATAAAGAGAAGCTAGTGATGTGGGGTTCTCTCATAACCCTCAGTCCCCAGGTGGGTAGATGGCAGGTTGAATAAAGAGAAGCTAGTGATGTGGGGGTTCTCTCATAACCCTCAGTCCCCAGGTGGGTAGATGGCAGGTTGTATAAAGAGAAGCTAGTGATGTGGGGGTTCTCTCATAACCCTCAGTCCCCAGGTGGGTAGATGGCAGGTTGTATAAAGAGAAGCTAGTGATGTGGGGGTTCTCTCATAACCCTCAGTCCCCAGGTGGGTAGATGGCAGGTTGTATAAAGAGAAGCTGGTGATGTGGGGGTTCTCTCATAACCCTCAGTCCACAGGTGGGTAGATGGCAGGTTGTATAAAGAGAAGCTAGTGATGTGGGGGTTCTCTCATAACCCTCAGTCCACAGGTGGGTAGATGGCAGGTTGTATAAAGAGAAGCTAGTTATGAGGGGGTTCTCTCATAACCCTCAGTCCCCAGGTGGGTAGATGGCAGGTTGAATAAAGAGAAGCTAGTGATGTGGGGGTTCTCTCATAACCCTCAGTCCCCAGGTGGGTAGATGGCAGGTTGTATAAAGAGAAGCTAGTGATGTGGGGGATCTCTCATAACCCTCAGTCCCCAGGTGGGTAGATGGCAGGTTGTATAAAGAGAAGCTAGTGATGTGGGGGTTCTCTCATAACCCTCAGTCCCCAGGTGGGTAGATGGCAGGTTGTATAAAGAGAAGCTAGTGATGTGGGGGTTCTCTCATAACCCTCAGTCCCCAGGTGGGTAGATGGCAGGTTGAATAAAGAGAAGCTAGTGATGTGGGGGTTCTCTCATAACCCTCAGTCCCCAGGTGGGTAGATGGCAGGTTGTATAAAGAGAAGCTAGTGATGTGGGGGTTCTCTCATAACCCTCAGTCCCCAGGTGGGTAGATGGCAGGTTGTATAAAGAGAAGCTAGTGATGTGGGGGTTCTCTCATAACCCTCAGTCCCCAGGTGGGTAGATGGCAGGTTGAATAAAGAGAAGCTAGTGATGTGGGGGTTCTCTCATAACCCTCAGTCCCCAGGTGGGTAGATGACAGGTTGTATAAAGAGAAGCTAGTGATGTGGGGGTTCTCTCATAACCCTCAGTCCCCAGGTGGGTAGATTGCAGGTTGTATAAAGAGAAGCTAGTGATGTGTGGGTTCTCTCATAACCCTCAGTCCCCAGGTGGGTAGATGGCAGGTTGTATAAAGAGAAGCTAGTGATGTGGGGGTTCTCTCATAACCCTCAGTCCCCAGGTGGGTAGATGGCAGGTTGTATAAAGAGAAGCTAGTGATGTGGGGGTTCTCTCATAACCCTCAGTCCCCAGGTGGGTAGATGGCAGGTTGTATAAAGAGAAGCTAGTGATGTGGGGGTTCTCTCATAAGCCTCAGTCCCCAGGTGGGTAGATGGCAGGTTGTATAAAGATAAAATAATAGGCTATATAACAAAATCCATAAATGTATAATTATTGTGCAATTTACACTCATTGTACAAAACATTATGAACACTTGCTCTTTCCATGACAGACTGACCAGGTGATTCCAGGTGAAAGATATGATTCCTTATTGATGTCACTTGCAGATGAAGGGGACAGGACAGGTTAAAGAAGGATTTTTAAGCCTGGAGACAATTGAGACATGGATTGTGTCTGTGTGTCATTCAGAGGGTGAATGACCAAGACAAAATATTTAAGTGCCTTTGAACGAGGTGTGGTAGTAGGTGCCAGGCGCACCGGTTTGTGTCATGAACTGCAATGTTGCTGGGTTTTTCCCGCTCATGTTCCACCACCCAAAGGACATCCAGACAACTTGACAACTGTGGGAACCATTGGAGTCAACATGGGCCAGCATCCCTGTGGAACACTTTCAACAGCTTGTAGAATCCATCGAGTGTATAACCTATAGACTACACTGCTCAGTTAGAGTAATATCTAGTCCACTCAGTGTATAACCTATAGACTACACTGCTCAGTTAGAGTAATATCTATTCCACTCAGTGTATAACCTATAGACTACACTGCTCAGTTAGAGTAATATCTAGTCCACTCAGTGTATAACCTATAGACTACACTGCTCAGTTAGAGTAATATCTAGTCCACTCAGTGTATAACCTGTAGACTACACTGCTCAGTTAGAGTAATATCTAGTACACTCAGTGTATAACCTGTAGACTACACTGCTCAGTTAGAGTAATATCTAGTCCACTCAGTGTATAACCTGTAGGTTACACTGCTCAGTTAGAGTAATATCTAGTCCACTCAGTGTATAACCTGTAGACTACACTGCTCAGTTAGAGTAATATCTAGTCCACTCAGTGTATAACCTATAGACTACACTGCTCAGTTAGAGTAATATCTAGTCCACTCAGTGTATAACCTATAGACTACACTGCTCAGTTAGAGTAATATCTATTCCACTCAGTGTATAACCTATAGACTACACTGCTCAGTTAGAGTAATATCTAGTCCACGCAGTGTATAACCTATAGACTACACTGCTCAGTTAGAGTAATATCTAGTCCACTCAGTGTATAACCTGTAGACTACACTGCTCAGTTAGAGTAATATCTAGTACACTCAGTGTATAACCTGTAGACTACACTGCTCAGTTAGAGTAATATCTAGTCCACTCAGTGTATAACCTGTAGGCTACACTGCTCAGTTAGAGTAATATCTAGTCCACTCAGTGTATAACCTGTAGGCTACACTGCTCAGTTAGAGTAATATCTAGTCCACTCAGTGTATAACCTGTAGGCTACACTGCTCAGTTAGAGTCCGTCTGTTAAGGTGCCTCTTTATCAGCATCATAAAAGCTGCTCGTATTTCAACCACATGAAATATGCATCCAAGTCAAACTGAAATCTGATCAGAAACATGTTGGGTCTTTTACAACAAAGATTGGCCACTAGATTATTGCCAGTTAATATTCATAACTAAAACTACACCTCATTTTAATATTCTGTCATAAAGAACACATTCAAATTAATAACTGAAATAACGGTTTTCCTATCTCAAAAGGTTAAATGAAAAAATGACTATGATAAGTGCCTATTAAGTTCCGAATACAGTAACGATTGACAATAACAGGGTTTCATATTAAATCATGTATAAATCCCTTGTGACTGTCACACCCTGATCTGTTTCCCCTGTCTTTGTGATTGTCTCCACCCCCTCCAGGTGTCGCCCATCTTCCCCATTATCCCCTGTGTATTTATACCTGTGTTCTCTGTTTGTCTGTTGCCAGTTGGTCAACCAGCGTTTTTGTCTCAGCTCCTGCTTTTCCCCAGTCTCTCTTTTCTCGCCCTCCTGGTTTTGACCCTTGCCTGTCCTGACTCTGAGCCCACCTGCCTGACCCTGACCCTGAGCCTACCGACCTGTACCTTTGCCCCTACTCTGGATTATTGACCTCTGCCTACCCTGAGCCTGCCTGCTGTCCAGTACCGTTGCCCAACCTCTGGTTTACTGACCCCTGCCTGCCTTGACTTGCCTATTGCCTGCCTCTGTTGGATTATTAAACCATTGTTAATTCGACGTTGTCTGCATCTGGGTCTTACCTTCACACCTGATAGTGACAAGGGGAATGGAAGCCTGTTGTGTGCAACAGGAAGTGGCAATGGAATGCAAATTAAATTCCTAAAACATGTCTAGCCTTTTTATCTATGGGTAACAGAGTTGACATGTTATGCTGGAAACACTCAGTTTTCCACCACAAAACAACAAAATGCAGAAACCGAGCTGATCCAGCTCACGAGCTCCACTAGGACCTGGAGCATGGAGTTAGTACCTGCATGTTTGAGTTAGTACCTGCATGTTGGAGTTAGTACCTGCATGTTGGAGCTAGTACCTGCATGTTGGAGCTAGTACCTGCATGTTGGAGCTAGTACCTGCATGTTGGAGTTAGTACCTGCATGTTGGAGCTTGGACCTGCATGTTGGAGTTAGTACCTGCATGTTGGAGTTAGTACCTGCATGTTGGAGCTAGTACCTGCATGTTGGAGTTAGTACCTGCATGTTGGAGTTAGTACCTGCATGTTGGAGTTAGTACCTGCATGTTGGAGTTAGTACCTGCATGTTGGAGTTAGTACCTGCATGTTGGAGCTTGGACCTGCATGTTGGAGCTTGGACCTGCATGTTGGAGCTTGGACCTGCATGTTGGAGCTTGGACCTGCATGTCTACAAACCTTTTCGTATTTTACAACTCTGAACTTCAATTTCATCGCATGCTAGCCTTTTACTGGCTGCTTCATGCTAGCCTTTTACTGGCTGCTTCATGCTAGCCTTTTACTGGCTGCTTCATGCTAGCCTTTTACTGGCTGCTTCACGCTAGCCTTTTACTGGCTGCTTCACGCTAGCCTTTTACTGGCTGCTTCATGCTAGCCTTTTACTGGCTGCTTCACGCTAGCCTTTTACTGGCTGCTTCATGCTAGCCTTTTACTGGCTGCTTCACGCTAGCCTTTTACTGGCTGCTTCATGCTAGCCTTTTACTGGCTGCTTCATGCTAGCCTTTTACTGGCTGCTTCACGCTAGCCTTTTACTGGCTGCTTCATGCTAGCCTTTTACTGGCTGCTTCACGCTAGCCTTTTACTGGCTGCTTCATGCTAGCCTTTTACTGGCTGCTTCACGCTAGCCTTTTACTGGCTGCGGAGACCCTTTTCTGTTTGTATTGTGTTGTGCAGCAGGTTTTTTATGTCTTTACATGCTCTGTTTTTGAGAGCTCTGACCCTTTACATAACAGGCAATTCTCTTTTCCGGAACATTCTTTAGTGCTTTAAATGTTCCCAAACACTAATACTCTCTCACAGCTGCTCATCTGCTCATCTTCCACACCCCTGAGATGAGTATGACATTTCTTTACATCTTCTGTAAGGGGAATGAAGTCATCTTTGTTCCACTCAGCTGGTTTAAACAGGGACATATCCGTTTGTAGGCCTCTGTAAGACAGGCAATTAGTGGTGTTTCCTACATCCACATTCCCTGAGTTGCAGATACAAACAGGAAGAGTTATTGTGGGTTTTAATCCTGTCAACACATCTCCTTTATCATTTAGGGCTTTACACTACCAGTCAGATACTCTCCTCATTGTACTTTTGGAGGTCCTATGCATTTAATCAGCTGGGAATTGTTACCTGGTTGTACACTGGGAACCTTCTCCTACCTTCACCATTTAGTCTCAACGGGCCCAACCTTCTTAAATTCTTTAGCTGCATCTGAACTATTACCTATTGTCTTATTGGATAATCCACCTTCCCATGTTGCTTCCTTCCCCCTAGTGACCAACATCAGAATAGTGTAATTGCTGTTTCTTTGTCGATCCCTGGTATTGTTCCTTTGCATAAAATGGAGTAATTAACATCCAAAATCATTCTTTTAAATCAGTACTACGTGTCTTTCCCACAGAAAGGCTGTGGAGGTGGGTTTGTGGAAAATCATTGCCCGTGTGCCAGATTTGTACCCCTTCCCCTGTAATACTATGTATGTCACTGCTCTCATCCATTTATTATTCTCCACATCCCCGTCCACAAAGGGAACGGGTAGATTTGGAGAGCAACAAATACCCTGCATGTGTTTTTCCATGGTTGTGATTTTCTTGTTTCACCACCATAGAGTGTGTGATGGTTTCCTGGACATCTGATGATTCTTCAGGTTCTGTGGCTGAACCCTCTGTTGGTTCTTCTGACCTTTGACCTCGGCCTTCTGCTCCTGTCCTTTGGCTCGGACCTTCTTCCTCCTTCAGATGTTCTAGGGGCCCTGCTCTCCCTCCCTCCAGTCGCTCATCCATGGCTCCCACTCTGGGAGATGCTTGCAGTGGGAGAGATGATGCTAACCGGACCTCTCCTCTGCCTGCAGGGCTGTTGGTGTTACCATGGTTACCTGGAACAGACCCATCCATCGTGGTTGGTTCCATTTTCACTTGTGGACCCTGAGTTTCACCCATTCTCCAACGTTTATGGGTAGCTCGTCAGGGTCTTCACCTGGGATTGGTTCTGCTGCTTTCCTAGTGTGAGAGTGGAGAAAACTTACAACAGAAGTTAGTTCCTTCATGTACTCAAGATGGTCACACTATATCTCAGTTGTGTCTATCTATCGGTCAGTCGTAGGTCTCACCCCTGGGGTGGTCATTGGTCGTCTTGTTAACATTTCATAAGGTGTACACCCAATACCTTTGTTAAGGCTGCTGTGTATTTTCATGAGGACAAGAGGTGATCCCTCTACCCATGTCATTCCTGTGGAATGGCATAGTTTAAAAAGGGAGCACTTCAGGTTCTTATTATCCCTCAGTAACTCTCGTTACTCCACGGTTGATAGATGGACACAAACATCTGGTCAACACCCATCATTTCAATAATACAAAGGACTAAACAAATAAAATGCACGTGTGTGATAAAGGGAAACAGCCAATGTGTCCTCCTCATCAGCTATGCTGTTACCAATACTAGCATTATCACACCAACCCATGTGTGCCTCAACCTTAACAATAGCTTCAATCAACTGTTCAACAAAAGGTCTGTTTTTAATAGATGTGTCTGTGGTACTAGTAAACTCTCTTGCTCTCCAAATCCTACACCATGACAAACAAACCCCAATAACATTTGCTGAGTCAGAGTAGCCAGTAAAGACCTTCCCTTCCCCCAATTCACAAGCTGTGATCAGAGATAATAAATCTGCCTGTTGTGCTGATAAATGGTCTGGTAGGGGCCGTATAACTTCAATATCACCTCCCACATCTACTACAGCCGATCCTACATGTTTCTACCATGTGTTTGATCTATACAGTCAGAGGTTCATCTTATCCTACATGTTTCTACCCTGTGTTTGATCTATACAGTCAGAGGTTCATCTTATCCTACATGTTTCTACCCTGTGTTTGATGTATACGGTCAGAGGTTCATCTTATCCTACATGTTTCTACCCTGTGTTTGATCTATACAGTCAGAGGTTCATCTTATCCTACATGTTTCTACCCTGTGTTTGATCTATACAGTCAGAGGTTCATCTTATCCTACATGTTTCTACCCTGTGTTTGATCTATACAGTCAGAGGTTCATCTTATCCTACATGTTTCTACCCTGTGTTTGATCTATACAGTCAGAGGTTCTTCAAACAAGTCTCAGTCCGGTACACATTCCTGTCCAGATGAGTAACCATTGGTAACCAGATGTCCCTGTTATAGATACTGATGATTTGCTCAGGGAAGCTCTCCAATAACTTGTCCAGGTTTACCTAAACAGGAACAGTGGGCTTTAGTGTCTATTATAAATGATAGGTCATGTCCTTAACATTCAGAGTAACCATTGGCTCTTCTCTTCCATCATTGAATTCATACTGGAGCAGGGGAGTCGGGCTCCTTCATTGTTGATTCTGAGGGAAATTAAAACTGTTGGTGTTCTGATTTCCCATTGGCCATGGCTGTCCTCCATCATTAACTTGTCCTTCTTGTCCATGGCTGTCCTCCATCATTATCTTGTCCTTCTTGTCCATGGCTGTCCTCCATCATTATCTTGTCCTTCTTGTCCATGGCTGTCCTCCATCATTAACTTGTCCTTCTTGTCCAAGGCTGTCTTCCATCATTAACTTGTCCTTCTTGTCCATGGCTGTCCTCCATCATTATCTTGTCCTTCGTGTCCATGACTGTCCTCCATCATTATCTTGTCCTTCTTGTCCATGGGGCATATGTAGCCCCTGGCTGTCCTCCATCATTATCTTGTCCTTCTTGTCCATGGGGCATATGTAGCCCCTGGCTGTCCTCCATCATTATCTTGTCCTTCTTGTCCATGGGGCATATGTAGCCCCTGGCTGTCCTCCATCATTATCTTGTCCTTCTTGTCCATGGGGCATATGTAGCCCCTGGGGAGCATTTCCAGCTCCGGCCGATTGGTACTGTGGCTAAGTTTCCTCTTCCAGACACAAAGTTTCCTCTTCCCCTGTTGTAACCTCTTCCTCTTCCAGACACAAAGTTTCCTCTTCCCCTGTTGTAACCTCTTCCTCTTCCAGACACAAAGTTTCCTCTTCCCCTGTTGTAACCTCTTCCTCTTCCAGACACAAAGTTTCCTCTTCCCCTGTTGTAACCTCTTCCTCTTCCAGACACAAAGTTTCCTCTTCCCCTGTTGTAACCTCTTCCTCTTCCAGACACAAAGTTTCCTCTTCCCCTGTTGTAACCTCTTCCTCTTCCAGACACAAAGTTTCCTCTGCCCCTGTTGTAACCTCTTCCTCTTCCAGACACAAAGTTTCCTCTTCCCCTGTTGTAACCTCTTCCTCTTCCAGACACAAAGTTTCCTCTTCCCCTGTTGTAACCTCTTCCTCTTCCAGACACAAAGTTTCCTCTTCTCCTGTTGTAACCTCTTCCTCTTCCAGACACAAAGTTTCCTCTTCCCCTGTTGTAACCTCTTCCTCTTCCAGACACAAAGTTTCCTCTTCCCCTGTTGTAACCTCTTCCTCTTCCAGACACAAAGTTTCCTCTTCCCCTGTTGTAACCTCTTCCTCTTCCATTTCCCCCACACTGCAAACTCACATGCCCAACTGCCCACAGGTCCAGCATTGAGTGTTGTTCCATTCACAAAGAGCTCTGGCAGGCCCACGTCCTCTTCCAGTCCATGGTTGTGGGTCACCATAATGTTGAGTGTTGTTCCATTCACGAAGAGCTCTGGCGGGCCCACGTCCTCTCCCAGTCCATGGTTGTGGGTCACCATAATGTTGAGTGGTGAAAAGCACATACCCTTCAGGCACCAGGTTCACAGGTGTGACAGATATGACTGTGGGGGAGCTGCAGGCTGTGGTTGTGGTGAGACTGTAGAAACAACTTGAGCAGATGTCTGGATCCTCCAGTCTGTTCCTTTTTGTAGAGTGAGTTGGGGTGGTGAGGGGAAACTCCCTCCAGGAACTGTGCCTCCTTTTTCTTCCAGCACCATCATCCCCATCACAGTTTCTGAGACAAGGGCACTCGTCATCTCCTTCTTTTTGTTCATTTTTCTTGTCTGAATTATCTCCTTGACTAAATCCAACCTAGTCTTGTTGAATGAACCAGCTATTGGATATCTACTTTCTCCTGCCATCTCTGTCCAGACATGCCATTTCTTAAAAAGTGACTGTAAATTCCACAGCAGGAAACTCCTTTTGCATATATTCAACAGGCGTGACAGGCTTCATTGCTCCTATCTCCTCATCCTGGTTTGACTGTGCTTTTTGACTTTTCGTTTAGATAGTCTGGGTGTAATGTGTTTTTCTATAAGGTTATCCTAAAGTGGGTGTAGTATGTAGGAATATGCCTATATAACTTATTGTCTATCTTCATTCAGTGTGTTGTAAATAACAGTGGGTGATACTGTAATCGTAATTCTACTCCCACTTGATCCAGGCTATAGTAAATGGTTCTACTTATACTCAAATATATTTCACCCACGGGCCTCAGAGACAACCTCATGGTAAACTTTAATTTTTAATGTTTTATCTCAAGAGTGTAGCGTAATAGTTAGATGTTTTACACCAGTGTTCCCTGGCGTAGGATCACAAAATAACTTTTATGAAAATGTTCCCAATACTGTTCCATGGTAGGAAAGTGTCATTATCAAATAACTTTTATTCAAATCATTTCTATCCTATTCCTAACTTTTTATTCCACCACTGGGCCATTACCCAAAAACTCCCCATAATCCACAGACAAACAAACAATGAAACATACAACGGACTTTACATAAACAACTCAATTCATTCACTTGGTAAATTTCACACAAAATTACCACTATTCATAACCAACTCAACTCATTCGCTGGGTACCTCTACAAAAATAATAAAAATAACTAGTCTTTACTACTCAAAATAAAATAGATGATTAACACTGAATCACCTCTTCAAAACCAAAAGTAATGATCGCTGCATTACCTCCCAATATATAATGGCTGATTATCACTGAATCACCTCTTCAAACATTCAATTCATTCATCCTATATTGACATCATGCATTTCACCAATAGTCTGTTACGTAATTTCTCCAAACTAAGATCCGACTATATCATATTCACAGCGTATGTCTATCATTTAGATTGAGTGAGGTGCCACTTACTTATTAGAGGGAAACCACACCCGTAAATGCCATTTAATTACAGACTTAGATTAAACGAGTGTCTGTTTACCTTGTTTAATTTGGAGCTCTGGCAACGTGGTGTGGAATCTCCTCCAACCGCGGTGGACACTCACTCCTGGCAAGCTCGCCAAATGTTAGGGTTCGTTCCTTACGTCCTTCTTTGTCAATCATTGGTTCATTGGTGAAATTAGCATTATGACAATATCTTTAATTAAATCATTCAAAAACCTTTATTAATGCAATTGCAGACAGAAGTTGACAAACAGGAACATGGCACGCATGTTTCCCAGTAAGTTCTTCATCAAACAAAAGGTCTCAAGTTGTTTTGTTACACCCTCAGTCTAGCCTGGTGATGTCACAACCTACGTCATTACCTTTTTACTCCTGAGACCAAAACCCTGCCTACCAAGCTATATCAACAATGGCTTTTAGTGTTATCTAAAACTTAGCAGTAAAAGTCCACTCCCCAAAGCTGATTTCTTGTGTAATGTGTGACTAGTCTTAACTCCTCCAAAGCTGATTTCTTGTGTAATGTGTGACTAGTCTTATCTCCTCCAAAGCTGATTTCTTGTGTAATGTGTGACTAGTCTTATCTCCTCCAAAGCTGATTTCTTGTGTAATGTGTGACTAGTCTTATCTCCTCCAAAGCTGATTTCTTGTGTAATGTGTGACTAGTCTTATCTCCTCCACTCCCCAGCAGAGCTCCTTCTTCACAGTCACACATTACTCAGAGCGGCCTCTTTTTAATGAGGCAGAGAGAGAGAATTAGAAAACAACTGTGGAACAATATTAAAATCTCATCATGTAAATATATTGTTCATCTGTAGTCTAGGACCCTATAAATGTAAGGAGGGAGGGGTCTTATAACCCCTCCACTTCTATTAAAACCTCATCATGTAAATATATTGTTAATCTGTAGTCTAGGACTCTATTAATGTAAGGAGGGAGGGGTCTTATAACCCCTTCCCTTCTATTAATACAACATCAGAATAATCAATTATTCTATTACACCAAACATTTTGGTACAACCCTTTTCATGACCCCTAGGTGAACCTGGCAGTAGGGAAGAGGATGATTTAGGTGATTTACTTGTCTGCCGGTTATTGTCATGCAAAAGACCTGACCTGAAGGTAAATTACTCTTAATTAACATAAACAAGTTTAGCAAATCCAGGCCTCCACTGTCTACAAGCCTCATACAAACCACTGTCTACAAGCCTCATACAAACCACTGTCTACAAGCCTCATACAAACCACTGTCTACAAGCCTCATACAAACCACTGATGAACACCTTTGGAACATCTACATTAAAAAACTGGCAGCATACTGGCACCAATATCCTTGCCTGTGAAGCCCTTTTAGTGCAAAGCAAGGATGACGGCATGTGTTTCCTTGCAGGTAACCATGGTTGACAGAGGAAGAACAAGGATTCCAAGCACCTGTCACGCCCTGGCTATAGAGAGGGTTTTTTATTCTCTATTTTGGTTAGGCCAGGGTGTGACTAGGGTGGGCAGTCTATGTTCTTTTTTCTAGGTGTTAGGAATTTTGTTAATACATAGTTAAAACAAATTCTAGCTTTAGATAAAACCATAACTAATTGAACTCTGCACGCCTGGTGAAAAGAGATTTGTGTTGTGGGTTATAAAATAAGCAGAAAGGGTCATTAAACTCTGGTTGAACTGACCCAACTTAGCCCTGAGATGTTTAGATAAGGCTGTGGGTAACTTTTTAGGTCTTTCATTATCTTGAGTTGTCTGCTAAAGTGGTAATAAATTATAGTGAGCCTTCAGGATAATAGATTATATTGTGTGTCATGTGTGTGCGCTGTGAAGTTGGAATGAACTTTTGAACCTGTTTTCTATTTGTCAGGACAATTAGACTTATTCTGTAACCTATGACGTCATATCTTGTATATAAACCTGTTGTTTATGATCAAATGGGAGCGTGCTCCGAGAATAAATTCTATTATCTAATTTTAATAAGACTGTATACTGTCTATTTTATGTTAATAAGTATCTTACAAATTCTTATAAATAGACAGATTGAATTTAATTAATGAGTACATTAGAGGAATTATTTAATTCCACTAACAATTGGTCCTTCGAGTAGATTTTCAAACTTTGCCTATGTCATCCGAAGATATTAGCCGAAAACCGTGCACGGGCGGGTCTGGACCCGTTATTTAAAGTCCTGGCCTCTGAATTGAGGTTAAAAAACAGGCCGGTATATATATATCTGAGGTCGACAGAGACGGTGACGGAATCCAACCGGCTTTGCTTTTCCCAGTCTGCAAGACGACGGTAAATAGTCTTTATTCTCGAATGTGGGGGGTATGATGTAAGTTATCTTTGATTTTAAGTTCTAAACGTGTTTAGCATTTATCAATGATAGTGGCTTCGCTATTCCAAACAGATTGTGGGTTACTTGTATGACCGAAATACAAGATGGATGTAAAAGGTCCGAAAAGACCTTGGTAGGTGCATTACCGTAAAAAATTAATGAACTTAATGATCCGGGCCTTGCAAGCCGTGAGGGTTATTAAGGGTGGGATATAGTACGTGTTGTTAGATAGGACGGTCATTTTGTACAAATAGGACAGCCATTAATTCAAAAGACATACCTAAATAAAGTTTTAACCTAAATAGTCTATCTGTCTATGGGAAGTAGTCTGACTGTGAAAAATAGCGTATAGATATATTAAAACAGGTGAGGATAAATTCGGCTTGGTGAGAAGGCAGGGTAATCCTAGGCGAACGGAATAACTGAACCTATTAATACTGAAAGAAATAATATCCAAAAGAGTGGGAGGGAAACTTAATATAGCGAAGTGAGATTGGATAAATACAACCAGAGTTTGACCAGGGAAGTGTGTCCCCTGGGTAATAACTGATAGTTTAAAGTGAAATCTAATGTCCGATCGATAACAACGCTATAGATAAAGTTTCCAGGGAAGAGATTCATATAAATTCATACACATAGATTATAACTAAGGTAACGGTAAAACGCACATAACATAGAAATATATACACCTAGTTAGTGAGAGCGGTAGGAAGTGGTAACACACACATAGAGAAATAAATAAATAAATAGAAAGACATAGATAGGTGATAAATACCATAACTACTAGTAACGGCAAGGATTTATCAAACATGGGTAGTAAATCCTCCAAGGAGGTCCCGGTATTAACGGGAGACCAGCGTTTTATGGAACTGAAAGATAAGAGGAACTTAGAATTCTGTCCAAAATGGAGAAAGCGTTATGAATTTGATGGAAGGCTAAATGTTGAGAAACTAGAATTGCTTATCAAACAGATACATGAGGAGTGTGGTGAGGATGAGAAGAAGCAGAATAAACATGGGTTATACACAGCTAGAGTCTGGCTTTCGGAAGCTAGGAAAAGAGTAGAGGGAAGTAACAGAAAGAAATCTAAAGAGAGCCAAGATACGCTGCACTCCGCTCCCACAGATGAAAAAGTTAGCCGAATGGGCGGGGGTGGGAGTCAAATACTATGTCCTTCTCTAGTAGACCAGATATACAGAGGTAATGCTGTTGATGAGATAGTAGTGGTGAGAATACGGCTGCAGGAGCTAACGGTACAACCACCACCCAAAATTGTGGGGTCTGCTGAAGCCGAAGGAGGAATAGTAGAGAAAGAAAATAAGTCGAGAAAAGTGGGAAATGTGAGTCAAAAGAAAAAGAGAAAATGTTTTAATTGCAATAATTTAGGGCATATCGCCTGGGAGTGTAATATTCCCTGCACACATTGTGACAGGTTAGGACATAAACATCAAGATTGTAATTTAATTAAGAGGGAGGTCAGGCGCGGCTATCGGGAGAAAAAGAGTTGAGTTCTTGATGGCGGTGCTGGAAGAAATATGTTGCATGAGTAAACATAATCATAATCTACATTTATTAAAAGGCACGAGATCTGTTTCCTAGTCTATAAATGTTGATTTTATTGTTTGACTGCTAATCTATTAATTTGGCATGGGGGGAAATATAGCTGGAATAAGGCTTGTACCTTTTAAATTAGGGCTATTTTTGTAGTCTCTGTGTTGTCACCAAGAATACAGATAAATGTGAAGTGGGTTTAAATGCGGATAATTTTTTGTTATTTACATAGCTTTGGTGGATCAGTGGTAGAATTCTCGTCTGGAATGCGAGAGTCTCGGGTTCGGTTCCCGGTAAATGCTTTGGCTAAATTCAGAGTTTTTGATTGTAATTAAACTAATTATATGGGTTGTCCAGAAAAATACGGTCGCTAGTGTTTGTATAAGATATAAATTGAACTATTTTAATGGATTTTTTAGGTTAAATTGAGTGACTGATTTATCAAAATAAATAAAATAACGAAACGAATTTCGATGCAAGACGATGTCTGTTGCCTAAATTATATGTTTGAATAATGTATTGGGAATATGGTCGTAATTAAAATGCTGAATCAAGGAAGAGATAGTTACTAAATTCTAATGAATTCTAAAATAATAATGAAGAGAGAATTAATTGTATGGTGATAACGCAAAACTGCGTCGTTACGTTGAATACACATTTACGTTACTCAAATTAATTTGAAAGTAGTTTAGGGACGGACTCCCACTCTTTTCTGTACTTCTGGCAGTACAATTTTGATTGAGAGATGTTGTAAGTTCTGATTCAACAGATGTGATAAATTAGGTTTGGTTTATCGAACCAGTACTACTGTTGCTGCAGACAGCCAACAATTACTTACAATTCATTGAAAGTCGTTGCGGCTTGGGTCTAGGTTGAGCGCCTGTTGATGACATCACCCACAAGGCACTTTTGTCGCCACGGCAATGATGTTGTGACTGGGGTGTGGCAGAGAAAAGTGTTTGTGTCATTTAGAAGGAAAATGCATTATTGTTTTGAGTCACTTTTCAGAAGTTGATAAACATTTCCAAATACATTTTTAAAAGAAGCTGTAAGTCGTCAGGGTAGTCAGGAAAGATGCTAAAAACTAGCAACAGATTCGCTAGGTGGGCATCATTGATTTATGGCGTTTATTGGACTATATTTGGCTGTGAGAAAGGGAGATCTGAATGTCTGAATCGTAAAACATAGTGATAATGGATTCTGATGGTTATTGATTCCTGGTTTGATTGTTTAAGTAACACCAGTTAATTTGAGCAGGAAAGTTCATGTAGTCTAACATTATAATCTGTGTCCATTATGTGGAACAATGTCAGGGTATTAATGTTGAAAAGTAACCTCTATAGTAAAAAACAATTGCATATGTTTTGGGAAATTAGCTAGGTTGATTTTGGTTATTTGAGCTTTTCCTCTGATACATAGACATCTGTAACAGGGGCATCAGTTGTTGTTTTTTGGGGAACATGCAGACTGTGTTTTATTTTATTGAGATGTAAACATGAGTCTCTGAGTAATTTTGTCATCTGAACCATTATAGTAGTGAGTTCTTGTATAGTTTGTTTTTTGCTGATTAAAATGGTTTGTTTATTTGGTTACTGTTTCTTGTTTATTTTAGGAGTTGAATTAACTTAATTAAACATTGTATTCTGGTGTGTTTAAGTAGGATTCCTTCTTCCGGGACGGATGGAAGTTATCTAAAATATGTAAGTTGAAGGAGCCATGGGAAAATACGTTTACATTTTTATTAAATACCTGGGATTAAATTACTGATTTCTTACACTGAGAAATGTACGACATTTGCGACAGAGGAAAAAAGTAATACGTTTAGATAATAAATATCAGGTTAATTGCATCTAAGGCTAGCATGTTCACTTAAGTACACATATACATTGACGTTGTTTAAAACTTATGATTAATGATTTGAGGTAAAGAGGAATTATCATTAGGTTTGGTTAATAGTTCACTTTTGAGTTTCTGAATCGATGTAGCACAGTGAATGCTAGTTAGGCGTTTTGTGTTTTTCCTGGGAGAGTGGGAGTTTTATTGTCTCTTGGATGTTTCCTGGGACTATTATCTTGGGGAGAGTGGGTGAGATTGAGGCCATAAACGACCAAATTGAAAAGGGCCTGAAAGGTTTTTGTTTTTTCATTAAAAATATACACACATAAAACATTTGTTAGGACTATTTGTTTTAGTGCAAAGGTATTTTAAAGGGGCATGCTCACATATGGAGTTTTATGAGTTTTTATTTTATGAGTTTTAATTACACAAGTTAATTTTTTTGATTTTAAGGATAAAGGGTTCTTTAAAATGTCTAGGAACATGACTATACAAGGGTGGTATAACCTTTGACCTTTATCATGGCTGTCTCTTGAGGTCTGATCAGCTTCAGGGGAGGGCCATGAAGATAATGCATTTGTGGTCATTTGGGATACTAGTTTTGAGGTAAATTAATTGGCTATTATTGATTTGGTATTACAACAGGAAAAATCCCCTTTGTCATCAATAATAAATGGGGAAGATATGATACATTGAGGTTTGGACAGGAGATATTTTAAGCCAATAGGGCAGGAAAATACATAAGCATTAAAATTATTTATGAGATGAAATAAGTTTTAGTTCTTAGGAGTGGTAATTTACTGTGGATAAGGTTTCCACACTGTAAAACATATATGAATTATTTATGAGACTGAGTTTAAAGTTAACCAATGTTATTATTTAATAGAAAACAGTGGACTCCTGGTGGAGAGAGCTTATTAGTAAAGAAAGGATTTCATATGGTTAGCATTTGTTTTGGCCATTAGAAGATTTTTATTTAAATTGTATTAAAATTGTCGGGTATATGACATGTGTGATGATTTAGGATTATTAATAGGATGGAGATAGGTTGATTAAGGTTATGTAAGGACTTTAGAGATTGACACTATAAGACATGTTGTTTTTTAAGTCCATGATTTTAGATAAAGCCAAAACAGTGAGACACTTAGTTAATATTTGGATGGAACACATAGTTGTTATTGACTATTATGAGGAAAAAGGCATACAGAGGGGTCTGCCACGCACTGTTGAGATCTTGAAGGTTTGAGAGCAGAGTGGAGAGGGGGGACCAGGACATGAGCAAGGTAGGCTGTGAAATAAGATAGGTGAGAAAAAGGATACGGTTTAAATCAATAAATATATATATTTAAGAACATATATAAGCAGCACAGATACTTTTTTAAGTAGATAAGTCACTTGACAGAGAATTGGAAAAGGATAGATATGAATGGACGCCCAAGGGAGAATTGGACATGCGGCGAATGAAAGGGGCGTTCCTACATGATAATGTCAGACATAAGGATAATTTAAACTAATTTTACCTAAGTCATTGGTTAGGTTAGGCAAGGTTGTTACCTGGCAGAGCCAGGTAACAAAGGGGGGATGGGTAAGTTGTGGTCTAGGATAGGATGTGGCCTATTGGATGATAAACTAATAAAAAATTAAAAAATCTAGCTAAACAAGCAGATATAGAAATAGTAAGAAGTATTGTTAATTACATGAAAAGGTTGTTTGTTAACCAAACCTGTATGTCCAAGATTGTATGCATTGCAGGTGAATTACAGGTGAAGTCACTCAATCCAGTCCCTGAGGCCTGTTGGGGGGACCATACCAGGGACTCCTGGTAACAGCTAGCTGAAAGAGCTACCCGGATTCATATCACACTGCGGGAGGGTAAGACACATTGACACTGTCGAACAAGCACAGTGTCCGAGAGGAGAACTGGAATTAACAGAATTCCGGGGGCCATCTCTCGGATGAAGATTTCCTTTTCCTCGTCATTCCATTCCTGTGTTTGTTCATAGAAGTGAAAGTGTGTCTGGCTTCTTGCTGATGATGTTTTCTCTGGGAGAGGGTGGGGCTTTATAGGTGGGCGGTCCATCCTGAGCTGTCTGGTTGTGGGAGCCATATTCCTGATACACATGAACCCCAAGAAGGCCAGAGGGTAATATTGACACATAGTTAGACAATGAGGATTTTGTATTAACCAAGCATAAGAGATCACTTGATCTGGATAAACAGGAAGTGAGAGTGGGATTGGGAAGGAAGTCTCAGTGGAGTTTTATGTAGACCAAATGGGGCCTCTGAAGTTTAGGACTAAGAGCAGCCATTGTGGAAGACATCTATGAAAGTTCCTGTGTAGCTCATGGAAACAGGTTATAGCTCACATCATGAGAGAGGGCTACATAAATCTACATACCCAGTATGGAAGATGGAGAGTAGTGAAAGTAAGGGTTTCAGTTGACAACCTAGTGTCATTCCGAGTACGAGAAGTTAGAGCAGATGATAGTTAGCCAGAATACAAGCAGAGCCCCAGACAAAGCAGATACTGACCGTAGAGTTGTCCAGAGCCAAGGCCGATGTGGATGGTTCAGATGAAAGATTTTAAGGAAGTGATTGAGGTGGAAACTGTTATGGGATTCTAACCTATGGTTAGGCATGCCTCAGCAAAACCTCAGTTCATACTCATTTCCTTTCCATTTGATGGAATTGCTACACCCATGGAATGGCCTGTATGATAAAGCGGTTCAAGAGGGCAGGAAGCTGAACTATGACAGTTGCATTGATCTGTGATATGTGTCCCCAGGTGCCGATTACATCCAGATTTTCTCTTTCACAGTGACAGGATTTTATGGATCGATACATAACACACGGATGGGAAGTAGGGGAAGTCAGTACATGCAATAGGACTGAGAATGTTACAACTGAGAAGACAATGAGGGACCTGACTGGCAGATGAAAAGGTTTAGAGTGTGGAGGTATGAAGCTGTGACCTAACCTGCCTACCAATTGGAACGGTAGTTATGCACTAGTGCAGTTAGGCATGCTCTTTACCCTTACCCAGATCCAATTCAAAGCGAGGAATTAGATCTTAGCAGGATTAGAGTCAAGTATTTTCTAGTGGTCCACTCTCAATAAGAATGTGGACTAGATTAATTATACCAGAGATGTAATGAATGGCTTGGCAGAATAGAATAGAATCGCGTTATATATGTTATTGGCAGAAAAGGGTGGGGTTTGTGTGTTATTCGGGTCGATGTGCTGTACGTTTATCCCAAGTAACACAGCTCTGGATGGATCAGTGACCAAGGCCGTGGTAGGTTTAACCACCCTAGCTCACGAGTTGGCAGTGACCTCAGGGGTGGATACTTTTCTGACTAATTGGTTTGACAGTATGTTTGGGAAATGGAAAAATTTCATGATTACTGTGTTATGGGCTACCTTCACATGTGTGACTGTATTAGTTTTGTGTGGATGTGGTTTGATTCCGTGTGTGAAAGTTCTCATTTCCAGGATTCTGGAGAAATCGATGACACAACAGATGATGAAGTACGGATCAATTCTAAGCTCTGACCAGTGGAAGGATGAATGTATGGGGCCGGATCTAGTGGAAAACGACTCCGGATCTTTTAATTATGAGGAACCGAGATTGGACGAGACTGTATTTGACGTTTAGAGAATTTAGACGGTTACATGTTTCAATGTATAGACTGTTTCTTTAATGAAGATTGTAACGAAAATCCTAATAGAAGTGTTATAATTCTGATATAAGTTAGAACAGTCATTGATGTTGATGGAGTGTAAATACATATATTGGTTTGGTTTTATTCTTGTATAACATTTATGTTTCTATATGATTTTTGATATGTAGCTATGAATTGTTTTGTTATTTAGGGTGGATTGTTAGGAATTTTGTTAATAAATAGTTAAAACAAATTCTAGCTTTAGATAAAACTATAACAAATTGAACTCTGCATGCCTGGTGAAAAGAGATTTGTGTTGTGGGTCATAAAATAAGCAGAAAGGGTCGTTAAACTATGGTTGAACTGACCCAACTTAGCCCTGAGGTGTTAGATAAGGCTGTGGGTAACTTTTTAGGTCTTCCATTATCTTGAGTTGTCTGCTAAAGTGGTAAATAATAATAGTGAGCCTTCAGGATAAATTATTATATGGTGTGTCATATGAGTGCCCTGTGAAGTTGGAATGAACTTTTGAACCTGTTTTCTATTTGTCGGGACAATGAGACTTAATTCTGTAACCTATGACGTCATATCTTGTATATAAACCTGTGTTTATGATCAAATGGCAGCGTGCTCCGAGAATAAACACTATTATCTAATTTTAATAAGACTGTATCCTGTCTATTTTATGTTAATAAGTATCTTACAAACTCTTATAAATAGACAGATTGAATTTAATTAATGAGTATATTGGAGGAATTATTTAATTCCACTAACAGGTTCCCAATCTAAAACAGTATAAAACAAGATGATAAACAGAGGATCCATCTAAAACAGTATAAAACAAGATGATATACACAGACTGGACAACAGGACAATGATCCTAAGCCCGGACTTGAACCCGATCGAACATCTCTGGAGAGACCTGAAAATAGCTGTGCAGCGATGCTCCCCATCCAACCTGACAGAGTTTGAGAGGATCTGCAGAGAAGAATGGGAGAAACTCCCCAAATACAGGTGTGCCAAGCTTGTAGCTTCATACCCAAGAAGACTCAAGGTTGTAATCGCTGCCAAAGGTGCTTCAACAAAGTACTGAGTATAGGGTCTGAATACTTATGTAAATGTGATATCTAATTTTTTTTTTTTTATAAAAATGTGCACACATAAAATACACAGTTTTTGCTTTGTAATTATGGGTTATTGTGTGTAGATTGATGAGGGGAAAAAACAATGTAATCCATTTTAGAATAAGGCTGTAACGTGACAAAATGTGTAAAAAGTCAAGGGGTCTGAATACTTTCTGAATGCACTGTATATCAGTATATTAGACTCTCTCTCTCTGCAGTGATGTTGTTTTCATCACTTCTGGTTTAACACTGACATCAAGTGGTGATTGTCCAAACTACACCACTGTTAAGATATAAAGCGAGAGCGATTGGGGGGAGAGATAGAGAGAGGAGAGCGAGAGAGCAGAGAGAGTGGAGAGCAGAGAGAGAAAAAGCAGAGAGAGAGAGCAGAGAGAGAGCAGAGAGCGAGCAGAGAGAGCAGAGAGAGAGCAGAGCAGAGAGCAGAGGGAGAGAGAGAGCAGAGAGCAGAGAGTGAGAGAGCAGAGAGCAGAGGGAGAGAGAGCAGAGAGAGCAGAGAGAGAGAAGAGAGAGGGCAGAGAGAGAGCAGAGAGAAAGCAGAGAGAGCAGAGAAAACAGAGAGCAGCAGAGCAGAGAGCAGCAGAGAGAGCAGAGAGAGAGCAGAGAGAGCAGAGAACAGAGAGAGAGAGAGCAGAGAGCAGAGGGAGAGAGAGAGCAGAGAACAGAGAGCAGAGAGAGAGAGAGCGGAGAGAGAGCAGAGAGCAGAGAGTGATAAGAGAGCAGAGAGAGCAGAGAGAGAGCAGAGAGCGAGAGCAGAGGGAGAGAGAGAGCAGATAACAGAGAGCAGAGGGAGAGAAGAGCAGATAACAGAGAGCAGAGAGCAGAGGGAGAGAGAGCAGAGAGAGCAGAGAGAGAGCAGAGATGGAAGAGAGAGAGCAGAGGGCAGAGAGCAGATAGAGGAGAGAGAGAGCAGAGAGAAAGCAGAGCGAGCAGAGAAAACAGAGAGAGCGGCAGAGCAGAGAGAGTAGAGAACAGACTAGAGCAGAGAGAGCAGAGCAGAGAGAGCAGAGAACAGAGAGAGAGAGAGCAGAGCAGAGAGCAGAGGGAGAGAGAGAGCAGAGAGAGAGAGCAGAGAGTGATAGAGCGGAGAGAGAGCAGAGAGAGCAGAAAGCAGAGAAAGTAGAGAGCAGAGACAGAAAGAGCAGAGAGATTAGAGAGCAGAGAGAGCAGAGAGAGAGAAGAGAGAGGGCAGAGATCAGAGAGCAGAGAGAGAGAGCAGAGAGAGAGAGGGAGAGAGCAGAGAGAGAGCAGAGAGAGCAGAGGGTGAGAGAGAGCAGAGAACAGATCAGAGAAAGAGAGCAAAGAGAGAGAGAAGAGAGAGAACAGAGAGAGAGCAGAAAGAGAGAGAGAGCAGAGAGAGATTCCACCGGGGCCGCGTCACGACACTCTGTTGTTATAGTGACCCTGCATCACAACACTGTTGCTATAGTGACCCTGCATCACAACACTCTGTTGCTATAGTGACCCTGCATCACAACACTCTGTTGCTATAGTGACCCTGCATCACAACACTCTGTTGCTATAGTGACCCTGCATTACAACACTCTGTTGCTACAGTGACCCTTTGTCACAACACTATGTTGCTATAGTGACCCTGCATTACAACACTATGTTGCTATAGTGACCCTGCATCACAACACTCTGTTATTGTTACTCTGTTACCCCGCATCACAACACCCTGTTGCTATGGTGACCCTTGATCACAACACTCTGTTGCTATAGTAACCTTGCATCACAAAACTCTTGTTGTACAAATTGTTTAACTGTATTTCACATATTTAATTGTTTTGTATTTCATTTCATATTTGTTTCATGTTTCAACCAGTCGCAGGTTAACGTCAACCTGACAGAGGAAACGTAACATCAATAACCAAACTGTTTTCACAATTAACAGGCTTTTCTTGTTTCAAGTATGTTTTATTATGAAAAGTACAATATATCCTGTATACTTGTACAACTATGGAACATATGTCCGTATATAATTGTACAATTTGTTATTCAACATAAAAATCATACAAAAAATTATGACATTGGTATTTTAACAGTGTTATTGTCACAATTATAGGAAGACACGCATGTGTGTGTGTGTCCTGTGTGTCCACTGTGTGTGTGTGTGTGTGTGTGTGTCCAGTGTGTGTGTGTGTGTGTGTGTGTTTGTTTGTCCAGTGTGTGTGTGTTTTGTCATGTTGTGTGTTGTGTTTGTCCAGTGTGTGTGTGCGTGTGTGTTTGTTTGTTTCTCCAGTGTGTGTGTGTGTGTGTTGTCGAGTGTGTGTGTGTGTGTGTGTCCAGTGTGTGTTTGTTGTGTGTGTGTCTTTGTCCAGTGTTTGTCCAGTGTGTGTGTGTGTGTGTCCAGTGTCTGTGTCTGTGTGTGTGTCCAGTGTGTGTGTGTGTATGTGTGTGTGTGTGTGTGTGTGTTCAGTGTGCGTCCTTTGTGTGTGTGTGTGTGTCCAGTGTGAGTCCTTTGTGTGTGTGTGTGTCCAGTGTGTGTGTGTGTGTGTCCAGTGAGTGTGTGTGTGTGTGTGTCCAGTGTGTGTGTGTGTGTGTCCAGTGTCTGTGCCTGTGTCCAGTGTGTGTGTGTGTGTCCAGTGTGTGTGTGTGTGTCCAGTGTGTGTGTGTGTGTATCCAGTGTGTGTGTGTGTGTATCCAGTGTGTGTGTGTGTGTATCCAGTGTGTGTGTGTGTGTATCCAGTGTGTGTGTGTGTGTGTCCAGTGTGTGTGTGTGTGTGTGTGTGTGTGTGTGTGTGTGTGTGTGTGTGTGTGTGTGTGTGTGTGTGTGTGTGTGTGTGTGTGTGTGTGTGTGTGTGTGCCCGTGTGTGTGTGTCCAGTAGAGTTAGATGCACTATTGTAAAGTGGTTGTTCCACTGGATATCATAAGGTGAATGCACCAACTTGTAAGTCGCTCTGGATAAGAGCGTCTGCTAAATGACTTAAATGTAATGTAAAATGTAAATGTGTGTGTGTGTGTGTCCAGTGTGTGTGTGTGTGTCTGTGTGTGTGTCCAGTGTGTGTGTGTGTGTGTGTGTGTGTGTGTGTGTGTGTGTGTGTGTGTCCTGTGTGTGTGTGTCCAGTGTGTGTGTGTCCAGTGTGTGTGTGTGTGTGTGTCCAGTGTGTGTGTGTGTCCGTGTGTGTGTGTGTGTGTCCAGTGTGTGTGTGTGTGTGTGTGTGTGTATATGTGTGTGTGTGTGTCCAGTGTGTGTGTGTCCAGTGTGTGTGTGTCCAGTGTGTGTGTGTCAGGTTATTATTTCAGGGACACTGAGGAGTCAACATCATAAACCCTAAACCCTGGATAGAGGGGCTCAGTGAATGTGGAGGTGAATGTGATCAGGTGGGTCAGTGTGTCAGAGGAGGCTCTATAGAAGGACAGAGTGCCGGCTGGCCAGTCCAGATACACTCCTACTCTGTGGGAGCTGGAGGGGCGGACGTCTATGGTAGTGGAGATGTTATTGTGCCAGGCAGAGTAACTGTTGTCAGAGCAGAACAGACTCCAGGACTTGTCATTGTATCCAAGACAACAGTCCTTAACCCCTCCTCTCCTGTTGATTCCTTTATATGTCACTGCTATATCACCCCCTTCTCTCCTGCTGATTCCTTTATATGTCACTCCTATAACAGCCCTTCTCCCACTCCACTCTACCTCCCAGTAACAGCGCCCAGTCAGACCCTCTCTACACAGCACCTGCTGCCAGACCTCAAATCTCTCTGGGTGATCAGGATACGGCTGCTCCTCTGTCATCCCTGTCACCTTTCTGTTCTCCTCAGACAGAGAGAGGCGTCTGTCTACTGTGTTTGGGTCCAGTGTGAGATCACAGACATCTGATGGATGAAACCAGACACAATATTAGAAATCATCATCATTCACATTAGAATGTTAACTCACTTTTCACTGATTAATTTAATGTAGATGTTTCTAGGTATCAAAAGGAGAAGTTACGGTAACTTGAGACTTGTTAAATGATCATATGTTATACTGTATGGTAATATAAAACACACTTATTCCTATTAATTACACACACACACACCTGTATGCATGCATGAACACAAACACACATGTTTATGTAAGACGAACACGCCACGCACACACACAGACACACACATTGTCAAAGCAACTCTTTGTAAACTTTGGTGTCCCTGATTTCTGCTTCTGTAGAACTACAGCTGATATTTAATATGACCAAGTAAGTAATGATGTTGGTCTTTGACTTTGACTTAACTTGAATTAAGACTTATTCTTAGTCATATTCTTCACAGCAGTCAACACTCACATTTTCTAAGCCCAGGTTTCATTCTGTTCTCTCCACCATGTTCCACACTGTAGCGGTAAGCAGAAGAACAGACAGTCATTGAGGGATACACCTGAACTCACACACTCACACACACACACAAACTTACACACACACGCAGGACACACACACACACAGGAGACACACACACACAGGACACACACACACACACACACACACACACACACACACACACACACACACACACACACACACACACACACACACACACACACACACACACACACACACACACACACACACACACACACACGTACACTGGACACACACACATACATACCATGGACACACACACACACACACACACACACACAGACACACACACACACACAGACACACGTACACTGGACACTGAGACACATTCACACACACAGACACACACACACAGACACACGTACACTGGACACTGAGACACATTCAAACACTAGACACAAACACACACACACAATCAGCATATAACTTTGTCCAACTGTTGGTCAGAATGTTTGTCTTAACTAGCCTGATAAGTCAAACATGTCTGATATGAACATGGACATAAACCCTCTACATACTTGAGTTTCTCCAGTCTGCAGTGTGGATCCTCCAGTCCAGCAGAGAGCAGTCTGACTCCTGAGTCTCCTGGGTGATTGTAGCTCAGGTCCAGCTCTCTCAGGTGTGAGGGGTTTGACCTCAGAGCTGAGACCAGAGAAGCACAGCCTTCCTCTGTGACTAGACAGCCTGACAGCCTGCAAAGAGTTAAATCATATTAAAATCACACTGTTATTCTTTGGTGGTGAAAATAGTGGCAGTATATTTTTTATAAATGTTCAGATACATCAGCATCCTGAAACCTACAAAATGTAGTCATGAATTAATGTATGTGTCATTATTATAAATTATCATAATATTACAAATAAATGTAGAGTACGAATATGTGAGTAGACTGACCAGACCAGTTTAAAAAGCAGTATCAGTCAAAAGACAGACAGTGAGGTATCAGATATAGATTGTATTGAGTATACAGTCCAC